>NC_091153.1:21747916-21817916 GCF_040958095.1 Procambarus clarkii
CCCCAGGGGCCATGCGTCTCAGACGCTATGGGAACAAAGAGGTATTGACCTTCCAGTCGCCTGTACTTGAGTGATTTTGCTGTTTCCCTGTGGTTGGCCGCCCCACCTGCTTGATCAGCTCCGAAGTGTACATAGGTGTCAGCCAGGGTGGATACACATGTGTAGTCCCACACCAACTGTCTACCCTCCTTCCATGAGTATATGGTGATGCCATCAGGGCGAAGTGCTGGGAAATCCGGGTTTTGGACCCCTAGGATGCGAGGTTCTCTCTCCGCTGGGCACCCAGCTGAGACGAGGCTTCTCTAGATGATGTCATTGACCTCGTTGTGTCTTGCATGCCAGCCCTTTGTGCTTCCGCAATGCAACCCATGCAGTCCGTATTGGTCTGCTTCCACCCTGTTGCAAATACACTTGTATTCAGTGTGAATTGGGGCACCAAGGCGGAGGGCCACTGCTACACGAAGGGATTCTGGATCTAGGCGCGTGCCCATTGCAGACATGGGTACTGCCAGGAGGAAGTCTCCTGCATGGGGGGCACGCACTGCTCTGAGGCGGGCTTTCTCCTTGTCTGATGTTGCGACGCTTAGCATGGCATCAGCTACTTTTTCCACTAGAGGGTGGTCCCAGCCGGACTGTTTGTGTTGTTTTGTTGGCTCTATAATGGTTGCTGGGGCTGCAAGAACATTCCACTGATTTGAACATTCAGTGAAAGCAGGATCGTGTATTCCTGCTGAATCTCTCAGGGTTGCAGGTAAAATATCTCTGACGAGGTCGTGCGATGCATGAGAGGAGGAAAGGAAGGCTGGTAGAGCAATTTGGGAGGCTGTGCGGACACCAAGGCCGACTGATTATATATATATATATATATATATATATATATATATATATATATATATATATATATATATATATATATATATATATATATATATATATATATATATATATATATATATATATATATATATATATATATATATATATATATATATATATATATTTTTTTTTTTTATCAACCCATGTATTTATGTATTTATGCATTTTATTTTTGTATTTATTTTTGTATCAACCCATGTATATCTTGTAACCATCAAATGAATAATAAAGCACAAAAAATAAAAAAGGAAGGGGGTGGTAGGAGAAAAGCACACAGAAACTGTATTGGAGGGGATCTAAACATTCCCTCTAATGCGTTATGCGTGGTTTCCTCCGAGGCTATGGGTCCCCCTTCTTCCAGCTAGAGGTGGTACTCCCTTCCATATTATATATATATATATATATATATATATATATATATATATATATATATATATATATATATATATATATATATATATATATATATATTTAACTCATGCTACAGCAAGAATCTAACTATATATATATATATATATATATATATATATATATATATATATATATATATATATATATATATATATATATATATATATATATATATATATATATATATATATGTATATCACTTTCAGACAACAATTCCCACCAGGAGACTCGAACCCTAGCGACCACAGATGCTTCACAACACCTGGCATTGCTGGTACTCCTTTAACCCACTATACACTACTCAGACCCATATAGGAGATGGAAATATTGGGGTATTTAACCCTCCCCCCCCCCCACAAATATCCCCACCTCCCAAGGGCACGAGGGTAAGGGAGAGGTCACTCACGTTCTTTAGTCAAGCTCCTGTTAATTTGTGAGAACACCGTGTCTTATGCTTTGTGCACTAACTTGCTTAAACTCGCAATTTGAAGGCATCAGGTGTTGTGAAGTATCTGTGCTGGCTAGGGTTCGAGTCTCATGGTGGGGATTGTTGTTTAAAAGTGATTATATATATATATATATATATATATATATATATATATATATATATATATATATATATATATATATATATATATATATATATATATATATATATACATATATATATATATATATATATATATATATATATATATATATATATATATATATATATATATATATATATATATATATATAAGATGAATAGGAAAACCAGGGATATACTGAACATCTTGTATCAGAATCTTTACTTTAAAACACATAACGTTTCGAATACTTCTGGTATTCATCATCAGATCTAATTCATCATCAGGAATTAAATTATATTTAAAGGAATTAAAATTAAATTTTAATTCCTTTGTTCCTGATATTTTTAAGAAAAATGCTATTAACACTCTACTGAATAGGGCCTTTGTTTTATGTTCTAATTGGAATAACTTTGATCAGGAAATTAATTTTCTTGTGAAATTTTTTTCAAATAATGGTTATCCTGTGCATATGGTTTATACTTTTATAAGGAATTTCTTAAATAAGAAGTTTCACCCATCGTGTAGGATTACTACAGTGGAAAGGGATCTTAAATATATTAAATTACCATTTTATGGCAGTATTAGCTTTTCTGTAAGGAGTCGTTTGAGGAGACTGTTGCAGCAGTGTTATCCTCAAGTTGACTTTAGATTTATTTTTGTCAACACAAATACCATAGGCTCTTATTTTAAATTTAAAGATAAAGTGCCTACCCCCTTGTGCTCAAATGTCGTATATATGTATAATTGTTCCAGCTGTAATGCTGGATATGTCGGGAGTTCCATTCGGAACTTTAAGATTAGGATACTTGAGCACCGGGGATTATCTTTTAGGACTGGATTACCATTGTCTAAACCAGCATTTTCGGAGATTAGAAACCATTGTTATGAGTTTGATCATTCTCTGCTGGAATCTGATTTTAAAATTCTGGACACTTGTATGAATGGCCAGTCAGATTTGAGAGTAATGGAATCCTTATATATAAAGGAGCTGCGGCCTCTGTTAAATAGCAACCTTTCAGCTGTTCAATTGTACACTGTATAGTGCACAGTAGGCCCTGTAATTTAATTTTTAGTTTATTTTGGTAGTTTAATTTTGTTTAGTTTACCATGTCTTTGCCCTTTCTTACTTATTTCAAGTCCTAACATTGTACATTAATATAATCTTTTATTTAGGATATATAATACACTTTTTGGTATTTAATTTTATTTAATATTTGAGTTTTTTATAAGATTTTGGTTAGTACTTTATAATTGTCGTTTATTCTGTTTGTATTTTACATACATTTTTTGTAGATTTGTAGTCATTATATAAATATTTGTTATAGTGTTTAGTATCTATGTGTTAGGTATCAAGTTTCACTTCTGATCACTTCACGTAAGTTTAATGTAATGGTTTGTTTTAGTAGTTATTAATTTCATCTTGTAGTTTAATGAATTTTAAATTAGTTTTAATATATGTGACAGTTAATAAGTTTTATTTGTATTGATCACTTTAAGTGCGCTTAACCCTGGAAACACAAACCGTAACTGTCTCTATTTTCCGCTTGTTACAACTTGTAATAAAGTTGTTACATCTTGGCTTAACGTGTTTATGACGTATTAGAACGTTGTTACAACTTGATATATTGGTTGTTATAACTGGTTAGGTGTTAAAACTTGTTCGAACGTTGTACCAACGTCGTAGTTTCGGTGTGTGTTTGGCGGGAAGTGTTTTGTTTTTTAAGCATTTTCCTTTCTTTAATAAGCAATTATATTCAGTATGAGTTCTTTGTTTACCAGCTATTTGATTGTGATTTCTGTTTTTTCTTTTAGATCTGATGATGAATACCAGAAGTATTCGAAACGTTATGTTTTTTAAAGTAAAAATTCTGATACAAGATGTTCAGCATATCCCTGGTTTTCCTATTCATCTTAAAATTAAGATTCCCGAAGGGAACATCGATCATAAATATATATATATATATATATATATATATATATATATATATATATATATATATATATATATATATATATATATATATATATATATATATATATATGTTGTACCTAGTAGCCAGAACGTCATTCTCGGCCTACTATGCAAGGCCCGATTTGCCTAATAAGCCAAGTTTTCCTGAACTATTATATTTTCTCTAATTTTTTTCATAGGAAATGATAAAGCTACCCATTTCATTACGTATGAGGTAAATTTTTTTTTAATTTTAGTTATATGACCGAACCTAACCAACCCTACCTAACCTAACCTAACCTATCTTTATAGGTTAGGTTAGGCTAGGTAGCCGAAAAAGTTAGGTTAGGTAGTCGAAAAGCAATTAATTCATGAAAACTTGGCTTATTAGGCAAATCGGGCCTTACATAGTAGGCTCAGAAGTGAGTTCTGGCTACTAGGTACGACATATATATATATATATATATATATATATATATATATATATATATATATATATATATATATATATATATATATATATACATATATATATGTCGTACCTAGTAGCCAGAACGCACTTCTCAGCCTGCTATGCAAGGCCCGATTTGCCTAATAAGACAAGTTTTCATGAATAAATATATTTTCTCATTTTTTTTCTTATGAAATGATAAAGCTACCCATTTCATTATGTATGAGGTCATTTTTTTTATTGGAGTTAAAATTAACGTATATATAATATATATATATATATATATATATATATATATATATATATATATATATATATATATATATATATATATATATATATATATATTGTGATGATAATCTCTTTCAAGAGAGATTGAGCCTGCTCTTCCCTACATCTTTACGTCGTTCAAGTACAAGATACTATATTGAAGATACGTCCACCAGTATCGCCAAACGTTTTGCCCAGGAAGCAAATCGTACCATGCACAACCCGACACACAGGCTACAGCCCGCCGTAACCAGCAAACTGCTCATTCTTCGCCTGCCTGTTGCTGATTGGCTGGTGTCTCGCCGCACCTGCACTCACGCCACCACAAGAGTCGATGTCTGGGCCAGCAGCACGCTGACTCCTCAGAATATCTCTGTGGTCCTTGGAGTTGACATCTCTCGCTAGTAGACTAAGCCTTGGCTGTCATGTACTAAGGGAGGTGGCAGCTTGAAGCCAGTATTCCCAGCACCTCATTTGATTTATTTTAACTTGCATTCTTGTCTTAGAGTAAATATTTTCATTGCCAGTAATTATTCATGTTGTTTTGTTTGTTGACCTGTTTTGAATTTTACGAGATTGTCTTTATTCATGTCTTGTTTTCTAGAGTAATTAAAATTTCATTGTTTATATACTTTGTGTTTTGTGTGTCTTCCCATTACCTTACCACAGACGTAAGGACAAACTTCTCTCTTTTTTTTGTGATGTGACGAGGCCCTGCCCCCAGCTTTTGAAACAGCCGAACACCAACGCTTTACCGTCACATTACATGGGGGCCTGTTCACGGAGCTTCACTCAGGTACTGGTACCAGATCGTAAATTTGTGGTAAGCTTATTTGGCTTTGGTAAAGTAACTTTTCACTATTTTCAATATTCAATTTTATTTTCATATGGTGCTGTGTGTATTGTGCATTCCGAGAGTAGCATATGGTGAAGGTGAGACAACTTTGGATTACGTGGTGACTGTAGGCCTCAGTCATTCTCTTAATTGGTCACCTCTCCCTCCGTGTTATTACTCGTGTTTACCATCTTTTGTCCCTAGGATATTTCTCATATTTTCGGCAGATCATCATATTGGTACCCTGGTACTGTGGTCTGTCCCCGGGTCAAGAGCACCTAATCTTCTGCAATCCGACTGTAGGAGGATAAAGAGGGCCATAGTTCCTCTCGCACGAACTTTAGTTGCTGAATTGGGACCTCAGCAGCAGTTCTCGTCACTAGTTGACACCTCGCACCCCTACACGTCGGTCAGAGATGATGATATTTACATTGGTAGGGAATTAGCCTTCTTTTTCAGAGCACAAAAGTTCGCTAATTCTGTAAGTATCAAATTAATTTCAGTGGGGAAAACTTGCTTTTCGCAGTTTCGCTTATTTAGTAGGATTTTCTTGCCCTTATCCTCTTACATTGAGTACCGGGTACAAGATTTCCTGCGACCTTGATTTATTAATCATTTATCATCTTGAAATTAACATTAATTGTTAACGATTCCACAGGATAGGTACCAGTTGCCACGTTGTCCTGTTTCTGACATTCACCATATCACAACAGTATATTCGTTGTGCATTTATTTGCTAATTTCACCATGTTTCGTCTCCAAGCTTTCCGTACAGATCCAGCAGGTGAAATAGGGACTTTAAGTCGTGCCAAGAGGACTGAATTACAAACTCTTGCACATGAGTATCAACTAGAAGTTCCTTACCAAGCCAACAAAAATGAAATACATAACCTGTTACTGGATCATCTCTTAGAGGAATTAAGATCTGAAACTCACGAAACTTACTTTATTGCAGATAAATCTGATTTGGCAACTCTGAAACTCAAACTCGAAATTGCCAAGATCTAACGAGAACAACAAAGAGAAGCTCTACAAATAAAAGAATGAGAAGCTGCCTTGAAGAAAGAAGAACAAGAACGTGAGATTGCAATACTCCGTGAGCGGGAACGAATACAGCTTGACACAAAACAACGCAAATTGGAGATGCAACGAGACCATGACAAACAACAAGCAGCTCTGGCTATGGAATGTCGTCAACGAGAATTCGCGTTGGAAACTACACACCTCGCTCAACGCCAGCAAGCTACCGCCAGTCTTCCTGTCAGTTTCAATATCTCACAAGCAAGTAAGTTAATGCCACCATTCGTAGAGACAGAAGTTGATGTGTTTTTCACCACCTTTGAAACCCTTGCTAATCAACTTAGTTGGCCTGCCGACCAATGGGCAACCCTTCTCAGAGTACATCTCACAGGTAGAGCTGCAATTACCCTCCGTACTTTGGCGTCGGAGAATGACTACCAGACTCTCAAACAAGCAGTGTTGGACGCCTACCTTCTCTCCACCGAAAGCTATCGAAGGAAATTCCGTGACCACCTGAAGGCAAGTACCACTACCTTTCTCGAATTTCCTAATACCAAAAGGAGATATTTTATGAAATGGCTGGAAGCAGCTCATGTCTCTAATTTTGCAGAACTCGTCAACCTCATGCTAGTTGAAGAATTCTTGAGGCGTGTGCCGCCTCCTGTCCGTCTATATTTAGCAGATAAAGAGGAAACCGACTACCTAAAGTGTGCTAAGTCGGCTGACACTTGCAGCCTCATCCACCGGCTGACACCAGAACCATCTTCCAGTAAGAAGTCTTGGTACAGTTACGAGAAAGTGAGTACCGATCAAGCTGGCTCGCAATTGTACTGTAAGTATTGTAGACTCTATGGACATACCATAGATAAATGTGGTAAGTCTCAATACAAAGGAAATACTGAATCCACTAAACCCAAACAGACTCCTAAGTCCGGTAAGCCTGTGATGAATGTTGGTGTTCATGCTAATGATCTTTCTCTTTTCAGTAAACACCTGTATACTGGAACTGTATACTCTCTACCAACGGTTCAAATCCGGAGGGACGTTTCAAACTGAAGATCTTGAGGGACACAGCGGCTCTTCAATCAATTATTTTGAAATCAGCTGTGCCCAATATCGCCTACACCGGAGAAACTGTCTTCATCACTGACCTCACTGCTACCCTTCCTTATCCTCTCGCCAGAGTCCACCTGGATTGTCCCTTCGTGACCAGAGAAGTCCAATTCGCCATCAGGGAAAAGCCTTTTCCCATGCCTGGAGTGCAACTTCTCCTGGGCAACAACTTGGCAGAAGACCTGCAACCGACCAACCTGATCGTCATGGACAAACCCTAGGTGTGTACCTCTGTAATGGATAATCCCATCTTTGAGTATGTTCCAGCAAAGGTTGAAGAGAGTGATGAAGTTTCTCCTCCGGTTTTAGTAACCACCCGTGCACAAGCTGCACGACCACAGCCAGCTGACTCTACTGCTACCGCTGTCCCTCAAGACCCTCAGAAACTACCCCCGAATCTGACCAAGTTGGAGTTCCGTAAGTTACAGAGGGAAGATCTTACCTTGACACCATTATTTTTCCAGGCAGAGACGCAACCTAACAGTATTCCTGGGTTCTTCCTAGAGAACGAGTTGCTCTACCGCAGATATAGACCCAGTAAACTGAAGGAGGAGGACGATTGGGCCAACGTCGAACAACTAGTGATTCCTGCCAGCCTGCGGCCCACTATTCTACACCTGGCCCACGGAGCACTCTCACACTACGGATTTAACAAGACCTACCACGGAATCCGTCAAGACTACTACTGGCCAGGTATGGTAAATAGCGTCAAAGAGTACGTCAAACAGTGTCATACATGTCAGATGGCAGGTCAACCGAACATCTCTATCCCCAGAGCACCACTGACTCCCATACAGGTGCCTGCGGAACCTTTCCACAGACTTATTATAGACTGTGTTGGTCCTGTACCTCGGACCAGTTCAGGTAACGCCTATATCTTAACCATCCTGTGTCCTACCACCAGATTCCCCATAGCAGTTCCAGTAAAGAACATTACGGCTGCTTCGGTTGTGAAACACTTATTGAAGATCTTCACCCAGTATGGATATCCAAGGGAGGTTCAGAGCGACTGTGGCACCAACTTCACCAGTGATCTCTTCAAGAGGACACTGGAAGAGTTCAACATCACACAGGTATTGTCCAGACCCTATCATCCTGCTTCACAGGGTTCTCTTGATCGTAGTCATCAGACTATTAAAGCACTCCTGAAGAAGTTTTGTAATGAAACCTCTAAGGATTGGGATTAGCAAATTGACCTGATAATGTGCATCTATAGAAGTCTTCCCAATGAGTCTCTAGGAGTATCTCCTTATGAGATGCTCTACGGACGTAAGTGCCGTACTCCTCTCAAAGCTTTCAAAGACTCTCTACGTGATGCCACCTTCAGTGAGCATCAGAATGTGCCCCAGTTTCTTCAAAACCTACAACACATTCTAGAGAGAGTGCATGAGTTTGCCAAGGATAATCTATTGAAAGCACAGGAGAGGATGAAGACTCATTACGACCAGAACAGCTAAGTAAGGAAATTTAAACCGGGAGACTTCGTGCTTGCTTATTTCCCTATCCCAGGTTCTCCTTTGCAAAACAGGGTTTCAGGACCCTACCGCATCAAGGAGTGCAGAAACAACCACAACTACGTTCTAGAGACTCCAGATAGGCGGCGGAAGACCCAGTTGTGCCACGTCAACCTCCTGAAGCTATATAACGGTACTCCTCCCACTGTCATGATAACATATTCTTCCTTAAAAGAGCCATACATTCACAGTGAGACCTTCCCTGTTTCTCCTCCTGAAAGCACTAACACGGAGTCAGCGCTTTCCAATTCGGAAATCCTAACTGATCTTCACAATTATTTTCAGGACAATCATAGTGCACCTCTCATCAAGATCTTCAAAGAACATCAGGAGTTGTTCAGAGATGATCCACAAGAGTGTAATGTTACCCAGCACGACATCCAACTGCTCCCTGACACCCGGCCGATTCGTCAACCCTTCTACCGAATCAGCCCTAGCAAGAAGGAAGTCATGCGTGCTGAGGTGCAGTACCTCTTGGATCATGGACTGGCTACACCTTGTGAGTCCCCCTGGGCCTCACCCTGTATCTTGGTGCCAAAACCCCAAGGTAAGGTGAGACTTTGCACTGACTACCGTAAGTTAAATAATGTGACTGTCAAGGATGCATACCCCTTGCCAAGGATAGATGACATTCATGACGCCATTGGTAATGCCCAGTACTTGTCCCAAGTGGACTTGCTTAAGGGGTATTACCAAGTGTGTCTAACAGAGCGAGCCAAAGAAATATCTGCCTTTATCACTCCCTTTGGACTTTTCAGATATGAACGCCTTCCTTTCGGACTATGTAATGCCCCGGCCACCTTTCAGAGAGCTGTCAACCGCGTCATCCAGGGCTTGGATAACACCTACGCCTATTTGGATGATATCGTCGTAGCATCCAACACCTGGAGCGAACATCTGCTCCAGCTACACCGTCTGTTCGCCAAGCTCCTGACAGCCGGCCTCACCATCAACCTGGGCAAGTCCACCTTTGCCAAAGGTAAAGTGCGTTATCTGGGTCATGTAATTGGGAGTGGCAGCCTAGCTCCGTTAGACACACACACTCAAGCCATCCAGCATTATCCATAGTCTACCACCAGGAAGCAGCTCCTGTGCTTCCTTGGTCTTGCCTCCTACTACCGTAGGTTTGTGAGAAATTTTAGTACGGTAGCAACACCATTAATTACTTTAACCAGTCCCAAGCAACGGTATAATTGGACCATGCAGCAAACCGTTGCTTTCGAACAACTCAAATTCCTCCTCTGTTCTAAATCTATTCTCGCCTCGCCAGATATCACCACCAAGCCTTTTATCCTTCATGTCGACGCCAGTGGTACCAGCATCGGGGGTGTCCTGATGCAGCAACGAGGCGAGGAGGTTCTACCTGTCAGCTACTACAGCTACAAGTTGAAACCCCACCAGAGGAACTACAGCACTATCGAGAAGGAGCTACTCTCCATCGTCCTGAATATCCAGCACTTTGCTCCATACCTGCAAGGTGCTAGGTCTACCACCATCTTCTCAGACCACAATCCTCTCCGCTTCTTACATCAAGCCCAATTCAATAACCAACGTCTTCTACGATGGGCTTTATATCTGCAAGATTTCAACCTGAAGATCCGCTATATCAAGGGTTCTGACAACATCATAGCCGACGCCCTCTCCAGAGTCTATGAAGTAGAAGCAACTCCTACTATCACTCCACCACTTGAAGACGTAACTTCTTCCAGAACCGCAGGCTTCGGGGGAGAGTTGTGACGATAATCTCTTTCAAGAGAGATTGAGCCTGCTCTTCCCTACATCTTTACATCGTTCAAGTACAAGATACTATATTGAAGATACGTCCACCAGTATCGCCAAACATTTTACCCAGGAAGCAAATCATACCATGCACAACCCGACACACCGGCTACAGCCCGCCGTAACCAGCAAACTGCTCATTCTCCGCCTGCCTGTTGCTGATTGGCTGGTGTCTCGCCGCACCTGCACTCACGCCACCACAAGAGTCGACGTCTGGGCCAGCAGCACGCCGACTCCTCAGAATATCTCTGTGCTCCTTGGAGTTGACATCTCTCGCTAGTAGACCAAGCCTTGGCTGTCGTGTACTAAGGGAGGTGGCAGCTTGAAGCCAGTATTCCCAGCACCTCACTCATTTGATTTATTTTAACTTGCATTCTTGTCTTAGAGTAAATATTTTCATTGCCAGTAATTATTCATGTTGTTTTGTTTGTTGACCTGTTTTGATTTTTACGAGATTGTCTTTATTCATGTCTTGTTTTCTAGAGTAATTAAAATTTCATTGTTTATATACTTTGTGTTTTGTGTGTCTTCCCATTACCTTACCACAGGCGAAAGGACAAACTTCTCTCTTTTTTTTTGTGATGTGACGAGGCCCCGCCCCCAGCTTTTGAAACAGCCGAACACCAACGATGAACACCAACGATGATATATATAAATATATATATATATATATATATATATATATATATATATATATATATATATATATATATATATATATATACACACACCCCTATCGTTGGTTTGCTACTGGCCCAACCCAGACCCCAGAGAGAGATAAACCCCCATTCACACTCACAGAAAAGAAAATTACGCTTCTCTAGGGAAGCCCAGTCATATCTTGACGTCCGTGGGAGACCTGTGTAGAGTGGAAAAGAAAGAGAAAGAGAGAGAGAGAGAGAGAGAGAGAGAGACAGAGACAGACAGACAGACAGACAGACAGACAGACAGACAGACAGACAGACAGACAGACAGACAGACAGACAGACAGACAGACAGACAGACAGAGAAAGAGAGAGCGAGACTACGAGGGGTAACATGAAACGGAGAGAGGTGATAGGTGGGCAAATAGCGATGACTGTACATGGGCAGAACTGGGGAGGAGATATCAGGGGTAAGGGGTGAAAGAGGGGAAATGAGAAAATGGGAAAGATATATATGACATAAGAGAAGGAAGGTTGCCATAAGAATACAGTGGGTGTGTTGCTGGCCGTGGCGCAGAGGGCTCAGATGGGGTTTAAGGAAGGATGAACGACGGGGTTCAGGTGAAAATGGTTGTTATTCCCTCAAACTTTCCTTTGACCTTTACCTCAGACAGCTTAAGGAGGATGTCTTGAAGGCACCTGAAGGCACCTGAAGTCACCTGAAGGCACCTGAAGACAACTGAAGGCATCTGAAGGCACCTGAGGGCACCTGAAGACACCTGAAGACTTCTGAAGGCACCTGAAGGCACCTGAAGGCACCTGAAGGAACCTGAAGGCACCTGAAGACTTCTGAAGGCACCTGAAGGCATCTGAAGGCACCTGAAGGCACCTGAAGGAACCTGAAGGCACCTGAAGGCACCTGAAGACAACAGAAGACACCTGAAGGCACCTGAATGCATCTGAAGACACGTGAAGGAACCTGAAGGCAACTGAAGGCACCTGAAGTCACCTGAAGGCACTTGAAGAGACCTGAAGGCCACTGAAGGCACCTGAGGGCAACTGAAGGCACCTGAAGACACCTGAAGGCACCTGAAGGCATCGGAAGGCATCGGAAGGCACCTGAAGGCACCTGAAGGCACCTGAAGACACCTGAAGGAACCTGAAGGCACCTGATGCACCTGAAGGAAGCTGAAGGCACCTGCAGGCACCTGAAGGCACCTGTAGACACCTGAAGGCACCTGAAGGCATCGGAAGGCACCTGAAGGCACCTGAAGACACCTGAAGGCACCTGAAGGAACCTGAAGACACCTGAATGCACCTGAAGGCACCTGATGGCACCTGAAGACACTTGAAGACACCTGAAAGCACCTGAAGGCAGCCGACTCATGAAAACATGTGACTCAGCTCTAGCCAAGGAGTCATCAACCTTCATAACGTCTTCACTAAGCTGTCTGAGGCAAAGCTCAAAAGAAAGTTATACTCTGGAAGAATAAGCAATACAAAAAAATATCACCTATTACCCAGGAACAAAACCTGTGTTACAGTGTTATTAAACCAATGGACACTGGTATAAATGGATTTTTTTTTTGCAGAGACATTTCTGCGTGGGCCCTAAGCCTCTGGATGGCCCACTAAGTTTTGCTTGTATCTGTTTTACTTGGGCGGAGTATAAGTATTTATGACTCGTATGGTCGCTTCAGTAAGATTTTGCCATATGTGTTTATCAACTTCTGCTCTGTTGAATCTAAGTTGAAATCTTAGTGGGTTTGTAACTGTGCACTGTGTTAGATAATGTTCCAGTGGTCTGTCGGGAAAAATGGATTGACTGCAAACGAATAGAGGCCTCAAAATTTAATAAAAGATTGGGAAATAAAAACTAGTAATCATCGAACACCTCCCTAGGGATTAATTGGGCCCCTGAGGGTGTGGTAGGAGCTGTGAGGGCCATCAGGGGCCAGATTCACGAAGCAGTTACGCAAGCACTTACGAACCTGTCATTCTTTTCTCAATTTTTGGCGGCTTTGTTTACAGTTATTAAACAGTTAATGAGCTCCGAAGCACCAGGAGGCTGTTTATAACAATAACAACAGTTGATTGGCAAGTTTTCATGCTTGTAAACTGTTTAATAAATGTAACCAAAGCCGTCAAAGATTGAGGAAAGATGTACACGTTCGTAAGTACTTGCGTAACTGCTTTGTGAAGCTGGCCCCTGACTTTTGCTAGAGGACGCTGCTGTCGTTACCCTATTTATATATGAGCCTTCAGAGTTTGAAGGATTGATGTCATGTCTACTCCCAGGTCTTTTTCTCTTGTTGTTATGGAGACGTAGTTTCCCTTCATCGTGGACTGCCCTTTTGGTCTGCTGCCGCCTTCCCACTTTCATCAACTTACACTTGCCTGTGTTGAACTCAAGTATCCACTTCTCGGACCAATTCTGCAGTTTGTTTAAGTAATCTTGGAGAATCTTACAATTCTCATCTGTTACAACTCTTCTCATTAACTTAGCATCGTCTGCAATAGGTGTGTGTGTGTGTATGTACTCACCTAGTTGTGTTTGCGGGGATTGAACTCTGGCTCTTTGGTCCCGCCCCTCAGCCGTCAATCAACAGGTGTACAGATTCCTGAACCTATTGGGCTCTATCATATCTACACTTGAAACTATGTATGGAGTCAGCCTCCACCACATTACTTCCTAATGTATTCAATTTGTCAACCACTCTGACACTAAAAAAGTTCTTTCTAATAATTCTGTGGCTCATCTGGGCGCTCAGTTTCCACCTGTGTCCCCTTGTGCGTGTGCCCCTTGTGTTAAATAGCCTGTCTCTATCTACCCTATCAATTCCCTTCAGAATCTTGAATGTGGTGATCAAGTCCCCCTAACTCTTCTGTCTTCCAGCGAAGTGAGGTTTAATTCCCGTAGTCTCTCCTCGTAGCTCATACCTTTCAGCTCGGGTACTAGTCTGGTGGCAAACCTTTGAACCTTTTCCAGTTTAGTCTTATCCTTGACTAGATATGGGCTCCATGCTGGGGCTGCATACTCCAGGATTGGCCTGACATATGTGGTATACAAAGTTCTGAATGATTCTTTACACAAGTTTCTGAATGCCGTTCGTATGTTGGCCAGCCTGGCATATGACGCTGATGTTATCCTCTTGATATGTGCTGCAGGAGACAGGTCTGGCGTGATATCAACCCCCAAGTCTTTTTCTTTCTCTGACTCCTGAAGAATTTCCTCTCCCAGATGATACCTTGTATCTGGCCTCCTGCTCCCTACACCTATCTTCATTACATTACATTTAGTTGGGTTAAACTCTAACAACCATTTGTTCGACCATTCCTTCAGCTTGTCTAGTTCTTCTTGAAGCCTCAAACAGTCCTCTTCTGTTTTAATCCTTCTCATAATTTTAGCATCGTCCGCAAAAAAATTGAGAGAAATAAACCGATACCCTCCGGGAGATCATTTACATATATCAGAAACAAGATAGGACCGAGTACAGAGCCCTGTGGGACTCCACTGGTGACTTCACGCCAATCTGAGGTCTCACCCCTCACTGTAACTCTCTGCTTCCTATTGCTTAGGTACTCCCTTATCCACTGGAGCACCTTACCAGCTACACCTGCCTGTCTCTCCAGCTTATGTACCAGCCTCTTATGCGGTACTGTGTCAAAGGCTTTCCGACAATCCAAGAAAATGCAGTCCGCCCAGCCCTCTCTTTCTTGCTTAATCTTTGTCACCTGATCGTAGAATTCTATCGAGCCTGTAAGGCAAGATTTACCCTCCCTGAACCCATGTTGGCGATTTGTCACGAAGTCCCTTCTCTCCAGATGTGCTACCAGGTTTTTTCTCACGATCTTCTCCATCACCTTGCATGGTATACAAGTCAAGGACACTGGCCTGTAGTTCAGTGCCTCTTGCCTGTCGCCCTTTTTGTATATTGGGACCATATTTGCCACCTTCCATATTTCTGTAGGTCTCCCGTCTCCAGTGACTTATTATACACTATGGAGAGTGGCAAGCAAAGTGCCTCTGCAAACTCTTTCAGTATCCATGGTGAGATCCCGTCTGGACCAACAGCCTATCTAACATCCAGATCCAGCAGGTGTCTCTTGACCTCCTCTCTCGTAATTTCGAACTCTTCCAAGGCCGCCTGGTTTACCTCCCTTTCTCCTAGCACAGTGACCTCACCTTGTTCTATTGTGAAGACCTCCTGGAACCTCTTGTTGAGTTCTTCACACACCTCTCTGTCATTCTCTGTATACATGTCCTCGCCTGTTCTAAGTTTCAATATCTGTTCTTTCACTTTTGTTTTCCTTCTGATGTGACTGTGGAGTAGCTTTGGTTCGGTCTTGTCTTTGTTGGCTATATCATTTTCAAAACTTTTCTCTGCTTCTCTTCTCACGCTGATGTACTCGTTCCTGATTCTCTGGTATCTCTCTCTGCTTTCTGGTGTTCTGTTATTCCGGAAGTTCCTCCACGCCCTTTTGTTCAGTTTCTTCGCTTCCATTCATGCCCTATTATACCATGGATTCTTCTGTTGCTTCTCGGATTTTTCCCTTTGGGCCCGGATAAACCTGTTTACTTCCTCCTGAAACTTTTGGGTAACAAAGTCCATCTGTGTGTGTGTGTGTGTGTGTGTGTGTGTGTGTGTGTGTGTGTGTGTGTGTGTGTGTGTGTGTGTGTGTGTGTGTGTGTGGGTGTGGGTACGGCCCCAGGAGAACCAGCCCATTCTCGCTCTCTTCCTCCACCTGACTGCCTTCCTCCGGTAGCTTTCAGAAGAGCCAATGGGGAGAGAGAACTTCCCGTTGCTGGAAACAAGGTTGCACAAGAGGAAGGAAGCCCCAGAGAGTTGCGGCTGTGATAGTTGTCTGGTGAAGATGCCGCAGGTTGATGGAGCGGAGATGAAGTGACCAGCGCCGGTCACACCCTCTGACTCTCAAGAGACTCAAGGGGAGGACGCGGGTTATCGATTTGCGCGGAACTCTTAGCAAATTTGAACCGTCACTTGGTTTTCATTTTTTCCTTCACGTGTGTCGAGGTATACGCCTCCCGTTCCTGTCCTTGTTAGTCATTTTGATGTGTGTGTATATGTATTAAATACATAAATATATAAAAAAATATCGCCTGAAATACATGGACCTGCAGCAAAAAGAGTATGACCCCTCATAGTTAAAATGTAGACATTTCCCCTTTTTCTCTATTTCACCCCACTTATCTTAAAAATAAGCTACAAGCCGATAAGAGTTTGTCAAAGAATACTTAATTGGTTTGTAAGTGACTTTTACGATTGGCCCCTTTATATGTGACCCGCAAAAGATGAATATGTGACCATTACACACAGGTTCCGTCAGCTCCATGCAGAAGCTCACTCTTAACCTGTAAGTTTGTTTTGAACCGAGTGTTGACCTTTGTTAAGGGAGGCGGGGGGGGGGGGTTGGTACGGTGGTGTAGGGTAGGATGGGGAGGGGTTGAGGGATGTGGGGTAGGGTGTTGGTACGTGGAGAGGGGAGGTAAAGGGATGGTGGGAGGGTGTGAGGAAGCTAGCAGAATGCGAGCATCTGAATTATGAGGTTTGGGTCAACAACTGTGTATGTGGGGTGCTCTTCTCGTCTAAGCATATTAGACGCTTCTGATATTTTGATTGTATATCACGCCTTAGTTGTTGGCTGCTGTTGTCTGATGCTCAGTGATTACATGTTCAGAGGAGGTCACACAGCTCCTTGATTGTCTGGCCATTAGATGACCGATGCTGCTTTTTTTTTGTCCAGTGCTTGTAGGTTCTTTATGAGTTTTCTGTAATGTAGTGGTACTGGAGGGTATTGAAGCTGCGGCCGGACTAGAGCTTTGTTTAACTATGTACTCATCTAGTCACCTAGTTGTTTGTGTTCGTGCCAAGGTAACGGAATATTTCCAATTTCCTTAACGGTCTATGGCGCTGCAAATTCATCCCGACTTGGCGTCATATTTTGATAATTACTTGCTTAACACGCTTTGCTTTGCTTATTCTGCCATTTATGTCAATTTTAGTTTTATTCTACTAGACCCAATAGTCTTCCTGCATTAGAATTTTAGAGAGGGCGATTATCAAGGATAATTATCTGTGCACTTCATTTTGAAACTTTAGTTTCTTGGTGTATATTTTCAAGTAATTTTCAAAGTTGTTTATGAATTCAAGTGCTGCTTTGGATTTGATAACCAGCAACATATTTGATTGTCATGGTTAGTAGATTAGTTGTGTAACGTCATCCGCATACGTGATATATTCCATGTAGGGGAACGGGCATTTCGGGAATGTGTATGTTGAAACGAGTGAGGGGATAGGCAACGTCCTTCACATATTCCACTTTTCAGTTTGAGTACAACACCCAAATAGCTGCCACTGCTGAGCTTGGCTGTTCAACTGTTATGAAGCTTATTACAGTAAATCGTAGAAACGCTAGTTCAGATATTTTGTATGTGATGTCATGAAGCTTTCGACACATCTCTGAGAACTTCATTGCAATTTGTTTCAAGGCTATATATATATATATATATATATATATATATATATATATATATATATATATATATATATATATATATATATATATATATATATATATATATATATAAATATATATATATATATATATATATATATATATATATATATTATATATATATATTAGTATATTTTGGTAGCAGTCTTTCCTGTAGACATATATTATTAAATATGACCGAAAAAGTAAGATTAATAATTCTAACACGAATTTTCTCAATCTTTCGTACATTACGCTTCACTGTTGGAGGTAAATCAAAAATCACTTCTCCAAAATTCATTTTTATTTCTAGTCTGACGCGACACGGGCGCGTTTCGTAAAACTTATTACATTTTCAAAGACTTCACAAATACACAACTGATTAGAACTTACGTCTCTCTGATATTATATCTACATTTGAGTGAGGTGGGAAGGGTGATGTGGCATTAACACAAGACAGAACAGGAGGGGATATTAATAGGGTATTAAAAGTATCAACACAAGACAGAACAGAAACAATGGGTATTGAATAGAAGTGTTTGTAGAAAGCCTATTGGTCCATATTTCTTGATGCTTCTATATTGGAGCGGAGTCTTGAGGTGGGTAGAATATAGTTGTGCAATAATTGGCTGTTGATTGCTGGTGTTGACTTCTTGATGTGTAGTGCCTCGCAAACGTCAAGCCGCCTGCTATCGCTGTATCTATCGATGATTTCTGTGTTGTTTACTAGGATTTCTCTGGCGATGGTTTGGTTATGGGAAGAGATTATATGTTCCTTAATGGAGCCCTGTTGCTTATGCATCGTTAAACGCCTAGAAAGAGATGTTGTTGTCTTGCCTATATACTGGGTTTTTTGGAGCTTACAGTCCCCAAGTGGGCATTTGAAGGCATAGACGACGTTAGTCTCTTTTAAAGCGTTCTGTTTTGTGTCTGGAGAGTTTCTCATGAGTAGGCTGGCCGTTTTTCTGGTTTTATAGTAAATCGTCAGTTGTATCCTCTGATTTTTGTCTGTAGGGATAACGTTTCTATTAACAATATCTTTCAGGACCCTTTCCTCCGTTTTATGAGCTGTGGAAAAGAAGTTCCTGTAAAATAGTCTAATAGGGGGTATAGGTGTTGTGTTAGTCGTCTCTTCAGAGGTTGCATGGCTTTTCACTTTCCTTCTTATGATGTCTTCGATGAAACCATTGGAGAAGCCGTTATTGACTAGGACCTGCCTTACCCTACAGAGTTCTTCGTCGACTTGCTTCCATTCTGAGCTGTGGTTGAGAGCACGGTCGACGTATGCGTTAACAACACTCCTCTTGTACCTGTCGGGGCAGTCGCTGTTGGCATTTAGGCACATTCCTATGTTTGTTTCCTTAGTGTAGACTGCAGTGTGGAAACCTCCGCCCTTTTCCATGACTGTTACATCTAGAAAAGGCAGCTTCCCATCCTTTTCCGTCTCGTAAGTGAAACGCAGCACGGAACTCTGCTCAAATGCCTCCTTCAGCTCCTGCAGATGTCTACGACCGAGCAGCAAGGAATCAAGCCTTCACGATAAAATATCGCCAGGATCTGATTCGTGATCAGATATACAAGGCAGAGAATGAAATCAAAGACAACAAAACGCAACTACTTCATGCTACAAACGAGTGGAGAAATAGCAACATCGACCATAGTATCCGTACCCGCATTGAACAACACCTCGACATCCTCACAGACCAACATCACCTCAGCACTGAAACAAGGATTATCAAGAAACTAACAACATTATATGGAGGACCTATGGCAATTCCACGACCAAGAGATGGCTTCCTGAACCTTGCAGGAATTAACCTCACTGAGGACCAAGTCACTCTCCTAAATCTGGGCATAAACTGTCATGTTATGTCCAGACCGAGTGAAATGGCCCGGAAAGTAGAGTTGGAAATTCTGTTGGACGACATATTCGACCTCGAGACACAAAAGAAGGTCACTACCAAAGATACCTTACAAGCAGAACTTATTGCAGAAGGAGGAAAGAATCGAGGCAACTACAGAAGCACCATACTGTCCCCCGAGCTTAAAGCGGCAGCTAAAAGCCTTCGTGAGAACAAGGAGATAGTTGTCAGGAGAGGTGACAAGTCGCCAATATATGTCATTCTTAAAAAAGACGAATATCTGGCGAAAATGAACATCATACTCTCTGACCAAACTAAGTTCCAAAGGGTAACGAAGGACACTACAGCCGAATTAAAAGCAAAGGTCAACAAACTGATCAAAACTGTGAACGCCAAGAAATCCGGACTCCACCTGCCAAAGATCATTGGGGAATATAAACCTGGATATGCGTATGGAAATGTCAAGACGCACAAGCCTGGAAACCCACTTCGGCCAATCATTAGCCAGATACCCACACCCACGTACAGACTGGCGAAGCGACTCAACGGCCTGCTGACTCCTTATGTTCCTTGCGCCTTCAGCCTGAAGTCTCCAAAGGAATTTGTGGACTTACTGCGGGGCACACGGGCCACAGGGATAAGAGCCTCGTTGGACGTAGAATCGCTGTTTACCAACGTACCTGTGGACGAGACAATCGGAATGATAGCCGACAGAGTGTATCGTGATCCAGCCTGTACTCCTCTTGACATGCCAGAAAGTATTCTGAGGAAACTACTCCAAGCTTGTACTAAAGAGGCACCCTTCTTGAGCCCGGATGGGCACATGTATAAGCAAGTAGATGGGGTCGCCAAGGGTTCTCCCCTAGGTGTCCTGTTTGCAAACTTCTACATGGGTACCATCGAGCAAAAAGTCTTAGTCGACATGAACTTGAAACCGGCCATATACTGCAGGTATGTTGACGACATTTTTACACAGGTACCTGATGTCAGACATCTGCAGGAGCTGAAGGAGGCACTTGAGCAGAGTTCCGTGCTGCGTTTCACTTACGAGACGGAAAAGGATGGGAAGCTGCCTTTTCTAGATGTAACAGTCATGGAAAAGGGCGGAGGTTTCCACACTGCAGTCTACACTAAGGAAACAAACATAGGAATGTGCCTAAATGCCAACAGCGACTGCCCTGACAGGTACAAGAGGAGTGTTGTTAACGCATACGTCGACCGTGCTCTCAACCACAGCTCAGAATGGAAGCAAGTCGACGAAGAACTCTGTAGGGTAAGGCAGGTCCTAGTCAATAACGGCTTCTCCAATGGTTTCATCGAAGACATCATAAGAAGGAAAGTGAAAAGCCATGCAACCTCTGAAGAGACGACTAACACAACACCTATACCCCCTATTAGACTATTTTACAGGAACTTCTTTTCCACAGCTCATAAAACGGAGGAAAGGGTCCTGAAAGATATTGTTAATAGAAACGTTATCCCTACAGACAAAAATCAGAGGATACAACTGACGATTTACTATAAAACCAGAAAAACGGCCAGCCTACTCATGAGAAACTCTCCAGACACAAAACAGAACGCTTTAAAAGAGACTAACGTCGTCTATGCCTTCAAATGCCCACTTGGGGACTGTAAGCTCCAAAAAACCCAGTATATAGGCAAGACAACAACATCTCTTTCTAGGCGTTTAACGATGCATAAGCAACAGGGCTCCATTAAGGAACATATAATCTCTTCCCATAACCAAACCATCGCCAGAGAAATCCTAGTAAACAACACAGAAATCATCGATAGATACAGCGATAGCAGGCGGCTTGACGTTTGCGAGGCACTACACATCAAGAAGTCAACACCAGCAATCAACAGCCAATTATTGCACAACTATATTCTACCCACCTCAAGACTCCGCTCCAATATAGAAGCATCAAGAAATATGGACCAATAGGCTTTCTACAATCACTTCCATTTCACTACCCATTGTTTCGTGTTCTGTCTTGTGTTGATTAAATTAATACCCTATTAAATACCACCTCACCCCATCCACCTCACTCAAATGTAGATATAAAGAAATGGGAGATATGTAAGTTCTATTCAGTTGTGTATGTGTAAAGTCTTTGAAAATGTAATAAGTTTTACGAAATGCGCTCAAGTGTCGCGTCAGACTAGAAATAAAAATGAATTTTGGAGAATTGATTTTTGAATTACCTCCAACAGTGAAAAGAAATGTACGAAAGATTGAGAAAATTCGTGTTAGAATTATTAATCTTACTTTTTCGGTCATATTTAATAATATGTATATATATATATATATATATATATATATATATATATATATATATATATATGTCGTACCTAGTAGCCAGAACGCACTTCTCAGCCTACTATGCAAGGCCCAATTTGCCTAATAAGCCAAGTTTTCATGAATTAATTGTTTTTCGACTACCTAACCTACCTAACTTAACCTAACCTAAATTTTCTGTTACCTAACCTAACCTAACCTATAAAGATAAGTTAGGTTAGGTTAGGTAGGGTTGGTTAGGTTCGGTCATATATCTACGTTAATTTTAACTGCAATAAAAAAAAATTGACCTCATACATAATGAAATAGGTAGCTTTATTATTTCATAAGAAAAAAATTAGAGAAAATATATTAATTCAGGAAAACTTGGCTTATTAGGCAAATCGGGCCTTGCATAGTAGGCCGAGAAGTGCGTTCTGGCTACTAGGTACGACATATATATATATATATATATATATATATATATATATATATATATATATATATATATATATATATATATATATATATATCGGTGGTCGGTGGCTTGGGTGTCCGCACCGCCACCCAAATTGCTGTCCCAGCCTTCCTGTCTTCCTCCTCAGCATCAGATGACCTGGTTAAGGAAATTCTACCTGACACCCTGAGTGATGTAGCGGGGATACAGGACCCCCACTACACGGAATGCGACACGAAATGGGGTGCCATGACAGACCCAGCACTCAGACCAGCCATGCCGAAAGCCAAGAAACAATCCAGTTGGGACAGCCCCATTGTAGACAAAGAAGCCACAGCTTTGCTGGAGGCAGCAACAACCCCCAGTGATCGTGCACGCCTCACAGCTGTGCAGGCTCCCCATGCAGGGGACTTCCTTCTGGCAGTCCCTATGTCTGCGACAGGCACACGTCTTGATCCGCAGGAGCTCCGTATTGCAGTCGCTCTCCGCCTTGCTGCCCCTATCCACACTGTTCACAGGTGTATTTGCGGCGAGGCAGATGCTGACGAATATGGATTGCATGGCCTGCACTGTGGAAAATCGGGTGGTTGGCACACTAGACACGACGAAGTCAACGACATCATTAAAAGAAGCCTTGCCTCTGCTCAGTGTCCAGCGGAGAGAGAGCCCCGCAACCTACTGAACCGTGACTCTGTTAGCTTTGCCGGCCGACCAGACGGAATCACACTGCGTCCGTGGAAGGGTGGCAGGCAGTTAGCATGGGACTATACTTGCGTATCCACCCTGGCAACGACATACATCACCCTCTCTGCCGGCACGGCGGGAGCCGCAGCGACACACAGAGAAAAACAAAAGTCAGTCAAGTACAGGCAATTAGATCAAAGGTACAATTTCGTTCCAATAGGGTCTGAGACCCTAGGCCCATGGGGTGAGAGTGCAAGAAGGTTTCTTAAGGATCTTGGTTCCAAGCTCATTGACACCACAAGAGACCCTAGAGCAGCAAGTTTTCTCTTTCAGCGCCTCAGTGTCGCGATCCAGAGGGGAAATGCCCGCTGCATCCTCGGTTCCTGCCCGGCGTCGGAGGAGTTCGAGGAAATCTACAGCCTCTAGGAAGCGAACTTTTTCTTGTGTCCTCTTAATGTTTATTTTTTGTATAAAATCAGATATGTAACTGTATAACCTTGCATAATAAAGTGTACATCATAATAAATAAAAAAAAGGGGGTGGTAGGAGAAGTGAACACTCTTTCGTATTCAGAGTTAAATGTCAAGTTTTTCCCTGAGTGCTCTGTGTTCCCTTCTCTGAGGCTGTGGGTCCCTATAATTGCACCAGTGGTGGTACCCCCCTATATATATATATATATATATATGTATGTATATATATATATATATATATATATATATATATATATATATATATATATATATATATATATATATGTATGTATATATATATATATATATATATATATATATATATATATATATATATATATATATATATATATATATATATATATTTATATATATATAAACATGGACAATCCATGTTGTCTGATGATTCTTTTTGTTCCATGTGCTTCACCAGTTTTTGTTTAATTATTCTTTTGGAATATTTAGACTGGAGTATCGAGAAAGGTTTTCACTTTCCTGCTTGTGTTAATGTTTTTCCCAGGGAAAGTCTGATAATGGCATATAGGAAGCAGGAGGTGAATAGTCCGGATGATAGTCCGGATCAATATTCATTCCTGTATATTTCGATTGTATACCACACCCTAGACAATAAATCAATATACAATCCTGTATATTGATGAATTGTCGTTACTGGAAAGATTTGTCAATGTCCTTTTGTATATTTTGCTAATGCCAGGTGTCTTGTTCTTAAGACCGCTGCTTGTTTTCATGAATTTCTTGGATGGTTATGTCATACAGCGCGTTTGTTGTTAAGCATAAGAATAAAGGTAATTGCAGAAGTCCTATTGGCCCATACGAGGCAGCTTCTTATAACCACCCAATCTCATTCATATACATGTCCAACCATATACATGTTAAGAGCTGTCGTTTGCGTTGGAATAAGGCTGCAGTTCTGTTTTCTTCTAGCCTTCTGTGTTGCCGCAAATGTTGACATTTTCCTCCAGATTTATTCTGAATACTTATTCCCAATACATCCTGAATTCTTGATCTTATTCTCTGGGTTCGTAAAGCTTATTTTCTAAGACATCTTATATGTAAGATGTTTTATTATTTACCTTTTACCTGAATTCTCCGGGGTTTCTGAAATCTATTTGGATTTATGTTTTTAGTTCCTCCCATTTTTGGGTGTTTTCTGTTTTGCATAAATTTTGCAGCTCATCATGTTGTTCTCTTTCCACTTTAGCACAAGTGGATGGTGTGAGGAAGGATAGAAGGGAGTTTGTGGGTTGGAGAGGGAGGAAGGATGTGTGGGGAGCGGTAGGAGTATGTGGGGATGGGTAAGGTTGTAGGGATTTATAAGAGGATGTGGGATAAGATAATTTTGGCATTGGTAGGCGGGTGTAGGATGTATCAGGGATGGGTATAATGGGTGGAGAAGGATAGGGTAGTATGGGGAAAGATTAGAATAGTGTGGGGGGAAGGATTAGGATAATGATACATGCTTATCTGCTTGATGGGGTTCTGAGAGTTCGTCTACTCTACTCAACTCTTCTACTAATAGTTCTTCTACTTCTACTCTGACTTGTGAGAGCTTGGTCCACCAGGCTGTTGCTTGTAGCGGCCCGCAGGCCCACATACCCACAACAACCCGGTTGGTCCGGCTCTTCTTGAAGAAAATTATTT
Organism: Procambarus clarkii; assembly: GCF_040958095.1. Classification (NCBI taxonomy): domain Eukaryota; kingdom Metazoa; phylum Arthropoda; class Malacostraca; order Decapoda; family Cambaridae; genus Procambarus; species Procambarus clarkii. Next base: position 21,773,282 of record NC_091153.1, read on the forward strand.
AGTTTTCTCTTGAAGATGTCCACGGATGTTCCCAGAATATTTCTTATGCTCGCTGGGAGGATGTTGAACTAGCGTGGACCTCTGATGTTTATACAGTGTTCTCTGATTGGGCCTATGGCAACCCTGCTCTTCACTGGTTCTTTTCTGCTTTTTCTTCCATATCGTTCACTCCAGTACGTTGTTATTTTACTGTGTAGATTTGGGACCTGGCCCTCCAGTATTTTCCACGTGTATATTATTTGATATCTCTCTCGTCTCCTATTTAGCGAGTACATTTGGAGAGCTTTGAGACGATCCCAATAATTTAGGTGCATTATCGTGTCTATGTATGCCGTATATGTTCTCTGGACTCAATGTATTTCTGCAATCTCTCCTGGTCTGAAAGGGGAAGTGAGTACTGAGCAGTACTCAAGACGGGGCAGCAAAAGAGATTTGAATAGTTCAACCACTGTGATGGGATCCTGGATTTGAAAATTCTCGTTATCTGTCCTATAATTTTTCTGGCTGACGCAATATTTGGTTGGTTATGCTCAGGAAAAATGAAGATCAATGAAGTGCTTCACCCAGGACACAGTGAGATACTATACCTATTGGAGACATCATACGGTGAGCGAAAAAATAACTAAGTGTGAGAGACAAAAGTGTAAACAAGAGAGAGAGACAAGGTTGGGAAGGAAGTTAAGACATTTATAAGAAGAGAAACATGGAAGAGGAGAAAGGTATGAGGAAGAAGAGACTTTGGAGGTATAAGGAGAACGATGTGTGAAACAGTGACCATAGAGAAGAGAGAAAAAGAGAGAAAAATGAGAGAAAGATCAAAGAGAAAGGACTAATGTATATTGAGAAGGGCGAAGGAAAGAAAACAAAGTTTGAAAGACAAGCTTCCTATTGCTTAGATACTCCCTTATCCACTGGAGCACCTTACCATCTACACCTGCCGGTCTCTCCAGCTTATGTACCAGCCTCTTATGCGGTACTGTGTCGAAGGCTTTCCGACAATCCAAGAAAATGCAGTCCGCCCAGCCCTCTTTCTTGCTTAATCTTTGTCACCTGATCGTAGAATTCTATCAAGCCTGTAAGGCAAGATTTACCCTCCCTGAACCCCATGTTGGCGATTTGTCACGAAGTCCCTTCTCTCCAGATGTGCTACCAGGTTTTTTCTCACGATCTTCTCCATCACCTTGCATGGTATACAAGTCAAGGACACTGGCCTGTAGTTCAGTGCCTCTTGCCTGTCGCCCTTTTTGTATATTGGGACCATATTTGCCGTCTTTCATATTTCTGGTAGGTCTCCCGTCTCCAGTGACTTATTATACACTATGGAGAGCGGCAAGCAAAGTGCCTCTGCAAACTCTTTCAGTATCCATGGTGAGATGCCGTCTGGACCAACAGCCTTTCTAACATCCAGATCCAGCAGGTGTCTCTTGACCTCCTCTCTCGTAATTTCGAACTCTTCCAAGGCCGTCTGGTTTACCTCCCTTTCTCCTAGCACAGTGACCTCACCTTGTTCTATTGTGAAGACCTCCTGGAACCTCTTGTTGAGTTCTTCACACACCTCTATGTCATTCTCTGTATACATGTCCTCGCCTGTTCTAAGTTTCAATATCTGTTCTTTCACTGTTGTTTTCCTTCTGATGTGACTGTGGAGTAGCTTTGGTTCGGTCTTGTCTTTGTTGGCTATATCATTTTCAAAACTTTTCTCTGCTTCTCTTCTCACGCTGATGTACTCGTTCCTGGTTCTCTGGTATCTCTCTCTGCTTTCTGGTGTTCTGTTATTCCGGAAGTTCCTCCACGCCCTTTTGTTCAGTTTCTTCGCTTCCATTCATGCCCTATTATACCATGGATTCTTCTGTTGCTTCTCGGATTTTTCCCTTTGGGCCGGGATAAACCTGTTTACTTCCTCCTGACACTTTTGGGTAACATAGTCCATCTGTGTGTGTGTGTGTGTGTGTATGTGTGTGTGTGTGTGTGTGTGTGTGTGTGTGTGTGTGTGTGTGTGTGTGTGTGTGTGTGTGTGTGTGTGTGTGTGTGTGTGTGTGTGTGTGTACTCACCTAATTGTACTCACCTAATTGTGCTTGCGGGGGTTGAGCTCTGGCTCTTTGGTCCCGCCTCTCAACCGTCAATCAACTGGTGTACAGATTCCTGAGCCTATTGGGCTCTATCATATCTACATTTGAAACTGTGTATGGAGTCAGCCTCCACCACATCACTTCCTAATGCATTCCATTTACTAACTACTCTGACACTGAAAAAGTTCTTTCTAACGTCTCTGTGGCTCATTTGGGTACTCAGCTTCCACCTGTGTCCCCTTGTTCGCGTCCCACCAGTGTTGAATAGTTCATCCTTGTTTACCCGGTCGATTCCCCTGAGGATTTTGTAGGTTGTGATCATGTCCCCCCTTACTCTTCTGTCTTCCAGTGTCGTAAGGTGCATTTCCCGCAGCCTTTCTTCATAAGTCATGCCTCTTAGTTCTGGGACTATTCTAGTAGCATACCTTTGGACTTTTTCCAGCTTCGTCTTGTGCTTGACAAGGTACGGGCTCCATGCTGGGGCCGCATACTCCAGGATTGGTCTTACATATGTGGTGTACAAGATTCTGAATGATTCCTTACACAGGTTCCTGAACGCCGTTCTGATGTTAGCCAGCCTCGCATATGCCGCAGACGTTATTCTCTTTATGTGGGCTTCAGGAGACAGGTTTGGTGTGATATCAACTCCTAGATCTTTCTCTCTGTCTGTTTCATTAAGTACTTCATCTCCTATTCTGTATCCTGTGCCTGGCCTCCTGTTTCCACTGCCTAGTTTCATTACTTTGCATTTACTCGGGTTGAACTTCAACAGCCATTTGTTGGACCATTCACTCAGTCTATCCAGGTCATCTTGTAGCCTCCTACTATCATCCTCTGTTTCAATCCTCCTCATAATTTTTGCATCGTCGGCAAACATTGAGAGGAACGAATCTATACCCTCTGGGAGATCATTCACATTTACCAGAAACAGTATAGGTCCAAGGACTGACCCCTGCGGGACTCCACTTGTGACGTCTCGCCAATCTGAGACCTCACCCCTCACACAGACTCGTTGTCTCCTGTTGCTTAGGTACTCCTCTATCCACCGGAGTACCTTCCCTCTCACTCCAGCCTGCATCTCCAACTTTCGCACTAGCCTCTTGTGTGGCACTGTATCAAAGGCTTTCTGACAATCCAAAAATATGCAGTCTGCCCACCCTTCTCTTTCTTGCCTTATTTTTGTTGCCTGGTCGTAGAATTCAAGTAACCCTGTGAGGCAGGACCTGCCATCCCTGAACCCATGTTGATGCTGTGTTACAAAGTTCCTTCGCTCCAGATGCTCCACTAGTTTTTTTCGCACAATCTTCTCCATCAGCTTGCATGGTATGCAGGTTAGGGACACTGGCCTGTAGTTCAGTGCCTCCTGTCTATCCCCTTTCTTGTATATCGGGACTACGTTAGCTGCTTTCCAAAAATCTGGCAGTTCCCCTGTTGCCAGTGATTTGTTATACACTATGGAGAGTGGTAGGCTCAGTTCTCTTGCTCCTTCCTTTAGAACCCAAGGTGAGATTCCATCTGGGCCTATAGCCTTCGTCACGTCCAACTCTAGTAAACACTTCCTTACTTCCCCACTGGTAATCTCAAACTCTTCCAGTGGTTCCTGGTTAGCTATTCCCTCACTTACCTCTGGAATTTCTCCTTGCTCTAAAGTGAAGACCTCCTGGAATTTCTTATTCAATTCCTCACACACTTCCTTGTCATTTGTAGTGAATCCTTCCGCCCCTATCCTTAATCTCATAACCTGTTCCTTTACTGTTGTTTTTCTCCTAATGTGGCTATGCAACAATTTAGGCTGAGTCTTTGCCTTGCTTGCGATGTCATTTTCGTATTGTCTTTCTGCCTCTCTTCTCATCCTGACATATTCATTCCTGGCATTCTGGTATCTTTCTCTGCTCTCCAGTGTCTTGTTATTCCTATAGTTTCTCCATGCCGTTTTACTTTGCTGCTTAGCTAGCCTAAATCTTTGGTTAAACCATGGGTTTCTCATCTTCATTTCTCTGTTTTCCTTTTGGACTGGGACAAACTTGTTTGCTGCGTCCTTGCACTTCTGCGTGATGTAATCCATCATATCTTGGGCCGTCTTTCCCCTGAGCTCTGTTTCCCATGCTATATCTGTTAGGAATTTTCTTATCCCCTCATAGTTTCCCTTTCGGTATGCTAACCTTTTGGTTTCGGTATCCCTCCTCGAGTTCAATAACCCTTCTTCAATCAAGTACTCAAACACCAGTACACTGTGGTCGCTCATTCCTACTGGGTCCTCAAAACCGATTTCTCTTATGTCGGAGTCGTTCAGAGTGAAGACTAGGTCGAGTCTCGCTGGTTCGTCATTGCATCTCATCCTTGTGGGTTCTCCGACATGCTGGGTTAAAAAGTTGCTTGTCACCACCTCCAATAGTTTGGCTCTCCACGTATCCTCGCCTCCATGCGGTTCCTTGTTCTCCCAGTCAATCTTTCCGTGATTGAAGTCGCCCATGATGAGCAGGTGGGATCTATTTCTACAGGCAGCAGAGGCTGCCCTCTCAATTATAGTGTTAACTGCCTTGTTGTTGTTTTCATACTCTTGACTGGGTCTCCTGTCATTTGGTGGAGGGTTGTATATTACTGCTACTACTATTCTTGGTCCTCCCATTGTTATGGTGCCTGCTATGTAGTCTCTGAACTCCTCACAGCCCGGGATGGCCATCTCCTTAAAACTCCATTCCCTTCTCATGAGTAGGGCCACTCCGCCTCCTCCCCTACCTTCCCTCTCTTTCCTTATTACTGTATACTCCTGGGGAAACACGGCATTCATTATGATTCCAGAGAGTTTTGTTTCAGTGAGTCCGATTACATCTGGGTTAACTTCTTGTGCTCTTTCCCTTAGTTCACTTGTCTTGCTTGTGATCCCATCTATGTTCGAGTACATCACCCTGAAACTGACTCTCTTCTGCTTCTTTTCTGGGGGGGACCTTTGGGATCTGGGGTGAGTGGGAGCTGGGGGGACCTGGCACGGGGGGATTGGTGGAGGAGGGAGGGCTTGGGGTAGTGGGGGAGAGGGGGAGGGTACAGGGGGTGGATAAGAGGGGGAGGGTACAGGGGGTGGATAAGAGGGGGAGGGTACAGGGGGTGGATAAGAGGGGGGAGGGTACAGGGGGTGGGTAAGAGAGGGAGGGTTGAGGAAGCATGGGGGGAGGAGAGGCTGTGGGGGATAGGGGAGATGGGGGGGCTTGGGGGGAGAGAAAAGGGTGGAGGGCTTGGGGGGCGTGGGGGAAAAGGGAGGGCTGAGGCGGGTGAGGAAGAGGGGAGGGTTTAGGGGAGTGGGGGAGAGGGGAAGACTTAGGTGGGGTGGGGGAGAGTGGGGGGCTTAGGGGGGAGGGGGGGAAGGGAGGGCATGGGGGTGGGAGAGAGAGGTGGGAGGTTGTCTGTGTGTGTGTGTGTGTGTGTGTGTGTGTGTGTGTGTGTGTGTGTGTGTGTGTGTGTGTGTGTGTGTGTGTGTGTGTGTGTGTGTGGGTGTGTGGGTGTGGGTACGGCCCCAGGAGAACCAGCCCATTCTCGCTCTCTTCCTCCACCTGACTGCCTTCCTCCGGTAGCTTTCAGAAGAGGCAATGGGGAGAGAGAACTTCCCGTTGCTGGAAACAAGGTTGCACAAAAGGAAGGAAGCCCCAGAGAGTTGCGGCTGTGATAGTTGTCTGGTGAAGATGCCGCAGGTTGATGGAGCGGAGATGAAGTGACCAGCGCCGGTCACACCCTCTGACTCTCAAGAGACTCAAGGGGAGGACGCGGGTTATCGATTTGCGCGAAACTCTTAGTAAATTTGAACCGTCACTTGGCTTTCATTTTTTCCTTCACGTGTGTCGAGGTATACGCCTCCCGTTCCTGTCCTTGTTAATCATTTTGATGTGTGTGTATATGTATTAAATACATAAATAAATAAAAAAATATCGCCTGAAATACATGGACCTGCAGCAAAAAGAGTATGACCCCTCATAGTTAAAATGTAGACATTTCCCCTTTTTCTCTATTTCACCCCACTTATCTTAAAAATAAGCTACAAGCCGATAAGAGTTTGTCAAAATACTTAATTGGTCTGTAAGTGACTTTTACGATTGGCCCCTTCATATGTGACCCGCAAAAGATGAATATGTGACCATTACACACAGGTTCCGTCAGCTCCATGCAGAAGCTCACTCTTAACCTGTAAGTTTGTTTTGAACCGAGTGTTGACCTTTGTTAAGGGAAGCGGGGGGGGGGGGTTGGTACGGTGGTGTAGGGTAGGATGGGGAGGGGTTGAGGGATGTGGGGTAGGGTGTTGGTACGTGGAGAGGGGAGGTAAAGGGATAGTGTGAGGGTGTGAGGAAGCTAGCAGAATGCGAGCATCTGAATTATGAGGTTTGGGTCAACAACTGTGTGTGTGGGGTGCTCTTCTCGTCTAAGCATATTAGACGCTTCTGATATTTTGATTGTATATCACGCCCTAGTCGTTGGCTGCTGTTGTCTGATGCTCAGTGATTACATGTTCAGAGGAGGTCACACAGCTCCTTGATTGTCTGGCCATTAGATGACCGATGCTGCTTTTTTTTTGTCCAGTGCTTGTAGGTTCTTTATGAGTTTTCTGTAATGTAGTGGTACTGGAGGGTATTGAAGCTGCGGCCGGACTAGAGCTTTGTTTAACTATGTACTCATCTAGTCACCTAGTTGTTTGTGTTCGTGCCAAGGTAACGGAATATTTCCAATTTCCTTAACGGTCTATGGCGCTGCAAATTCATCCCGACTTGGCGTCATATTTTGATAATTACTTGCTTAACACGCTTTGCTTTGCTTATTCTGCCATTTATGTCAATTTTAGTTCTATTCTACTAGACCCAATAGTCTTCCTGCATTAGAATTTTAGAGAGGGCGATTATCAAGGATAATTATCTGTGCACTTCATTTTGAAACTTTAGTTTCTTGGTGTATATTTTCAAGTAATTTTCAAAGTTGTTTATGAATTCAAGTGCTGCTTTGGATTTGATAACCAGCAACATATTTGATTGTCATGGTTAGTAGATTAGTTGAGTAACGTCATCCGCATACGTGATATATTCCATGTAGGGGAACGGGCATTTCGGGAATGTGTATGTTGAAACGAGTGAGGGGATAGGCAACGTCCTTCACATATTCCACTTTTCAGTTTGAGTACAACACCCAAATAGCTGCCACTGCTGAGCTTGGCTGTTCAGCTGTTATGAAGCTTATTACATTAAATCGTAGAAACGCTAGTTCAGATATTTTGTATGTGATGTCATGAAGCTTTCGACACATCTCTGAGAATTTCATTGCAATTTGTTTCAAGGCTATATATATATATATATATATATATATATATATATATATATATATATTAGTATATTTTGGTAGCAGTCTTTCCTGTAGACATATATTATTAAATATGACCGAAAAAGTAAGATTAATAATTCTAACACGAATTTTCTCAATCTTGCGTACATTTCTTTTCACTGTTGGAGGTAATTCAAAAATCAATTCTCCAAAATTCATTTTTATTTCTAGTCTGACGCGACACTTGAGCGCGTTTCGTAAAACTTATTACATTTTCAAAGACTTTACACATACACAACTGAATAGAACTTACATATCTCCCATTTGTTTATATCTACATTTGAGTGAGGTGGATGGGGTGAGGTGGTATTTAATAGGGTATTAATTTCATCAACACAAGACAGAAAACGAAACAATGGGTATTGAAATGGAAGTGATTGTAGAAAGCCTATTGGTCCATATTTCTTGATGCTTCTATATTGGAGCGGAGGTGGGTAGAATATAGTTGTGCATTAATTGGCTGTTGATTGCTGGTGTTGACTTCTTAATGTGCAGTGCCTCGCAAACGTCAAGCCGTCTGCTATCGCTGTATCTATCGATGATTTCTGTGTTGTTTACTAGGATTTCTCTGGCGATGGTTTGGTTGTGGGAAGAGATTATATGTTCCTTAATGGAGCCCTGTTGCTTATGCAACGTTAAAAGCCTAGAAAGAGATGTTGTTGTCTTGCCTATATACTGGGTTTTTTGGAGCTTACAGTCCCCAAGTGGGCATTTGAAGGCATAGACGACGTTGGTATCTTTTAAAGAGTTCTGCTTTGTGTCTGGAGAGTTTCTCATGAGTAGGCTGGCCGTTTTTCTGGTTTTATAGTAAATCGTCCGTTGTATCCTCTGATTTTTGTCTGTAGGGATAACGTTTCGGGATATAGACATATGTAATATATATATATTACATATGAACGGATATAGACTATGTAACGGGATAACACAGGTACGAGACAATGGACCTGTGGACGAGACAATCGGGATGATAGCCGACAGAGTGTATCGTGATCCAGCCTGTACTCCTCTTGACATACCAGAAAATATTCTGAGGAAATTACTCCAAGCGTGTACTAAAGAGGCACCCTTCTTGAGCCCGGATGGGCACATGTATAAGCAAGTAGATGGGGTCGCCATGGGTTCTCCCCTAGGTGTCCTGTTTGCAAACTTCTACATGGGTACCATCGAGCAAAAAGTCTTAGTCGACATGAACTTGAAATCGGTCATATACTGCAGGTATGCTGACAACATTTTTACACAGGTACCCGATGTCAGACATCTGCAGGAGCTGAAGGAGGCATTTGAGCAGAATTCTGTGTTGCGTTTCACTTACGAGATGGAGAAGGATGGGAAGCTGCCCTTTCTAGATGTAACAGTCATGGAAAGGAGCGGAGGTTTCCACACTGCAGTCTACACTAAGGAAACAAACATAGGAATGTGCCTAAATGCCAAAAGTGACTGCCCAGAAATGTACAAGAGGAGTGTTGTTAACACTTATGTCGACCGTGCTCTCAGCCACAGCTCAGGATGGAAGCAAGTCGACGAAGAACTGTAGGAAAAGGCAGGTCCTAGTCAACAACGGCTTCTCCAATGGTTTCGTTGAAGACATCATAAGAAGGAAAGTGAAACGCCATGCAGCCTCTGAAGAGACACCTAATACAACACCTATACCCCCTATTAGACTATTTTAAAGGAACTTATTTTCCACAGCTCATAAAACGGAGGAAAGGGTCCTGAAAGTTATTGTTAATAGAAACGTTATCCCTACAGACAAAAATCAGAAGATACAACTGACGATTTACTATAAAACCAAAAAACTGCCAGCCTATTCATGAGAAACTCTCCAGACACAAAGCAGAACGCTTTAAAAGAGACCAACGTCGTCTATGCCTTCAAATGCCCTCTTGGGATCTGTAAGCCTCAAAAAACTCAGTATATAGGCAAGACAACAACATCTCTTTCCAGGCGATTAACGATGCATAAGCAACAGGGCTCCATTAAGGAACATATAATCTCTTCCCACAACCAAACCATCACCAGAGAAATCTTATCAAACAACACAGAAATCATCGATAGATACAGCGATAGCAGGCGGTTTGACATCTGCGAGGCACTACACATCAAGAAGACAACACCAGCAATCAACAGCCAATTAATGCACAACTATATTCTACCCACTTCAAGACTCCGCTCCAATATAGAAACATCAAGAAATATGGGCCAATAGGCCCTCTGCAATTACTTCCATTCTTACCTTCAATACCCATTGTTTCGTGTTCTATCCTGTGTTGAAAGTTTTGTTCACCTCATCCAAAACTGTTGTAACATATCACCTCACCCAAAATGCGGGTATAAAATGAAAAATGAAAGCTGTTTAAATCATAGCATTAGTAAGAACTCTGTTTAGTGTTTGCAGGTAATAGTTGTGTGTGTATAAACTAAAAGACTTTGAAAATGTAATAAGTTATTACGAAATGCGTTCAAGTGTCGCGTCAGACTAGAAATAAAAATGAATTTTGGAGAATTTATTTTTCAATTACCATCAACAGTGAAAAGAAACATAAAGATCGAGAAAAATTGTGATAGAATTATTAATCTTACTTTTTCGGTCATATTTAATAATATATGTCTACAGGAAAGACTGCTACCAAAATATACTAATATATATATATATATATATATATATATATATATATATATATATATATATATATATATATATATATATATATATATATATATATGTGTGTGTATATCACGAAAATAAACACGTGATTAAGAATGTGAGAATGTCAGACCACGAAGGAAAAATGAAACAGGAAATTTCCTTAAGTACTTTCGTATATTAAATACATCTTCAGAAGGTGAAGATGTATTTAATACATCTTCAGAAGGTGAATACATCTTCACCTTCTGAAGATGTATTTAATATACGAAAGTACTTAAGGAAATTTCCTGTTTCATTTTTCCTTCGTGGTCTGACATTGTCATATATATATATATATATATATATATATATATATATATATATATATATATATATATATATATATATATATATATATATATATATATATATATATATATATATATATATATATATATATATATATATATATATATATATATACATATATATATATATATATATATATATATATATATATATGTATATATATATATATATATATATATATATAAATATATGTATATATATATATATATATATATATATATATATATATATATATATGTATATATATATGTATATATATATATATATATATATATATATATATATATATATATGTATATATATATATATATATATATATATATATATATATATATATATATATATATATATATATATATATATATATATATATGTGTATTACTCAACCACAGCTCAGGATGGAAGCAAGTAGATGAAGAACTCTGTAGGGTAAGGCAGGTCCTAGTCAACAACGGCTTCTCCAATGGTTTCGTTGAAGACATCGTAAGAAGGAAGGTGAAACGCCATGCTACCTCTGAAGAGACAACTAACACAACACCTGTACCCTCTATTAGACTATTTTACATGAACTTCTTTTCTACAGCTCATAAAACGGAGGAAAGGGTCCTGAAAGATATTGTTAATAGGAATGTTAACCCTACAGACAAAAATCAGAAGACACAATTGACGATTTACTATAAAACCAAAAAAACGGCCAACCTACTCATGAGAAACTCTCCAGACACAAAGCAGAACGCTCTAAAAGAGACCAATGTCGTCTATGCCTTCAAATGCCCACTTGGGGACTGTAAGCCTCAAAGAACTCAGTATATAGGCAAGACAACAACATCTCTTTCCAGGCGATTAACGATGCATAAGCAACAGGGCTCTATTAAGGAACATATAATCTCTTCCCACAACCAGATCATCACCAGAGAAGTCTTAACAAAAAACACAGAAATCATCGATAGATACAGCGATAGCAGGCGGCTTGATATCTGCGAGGCACTACACATCAGGAAGTCAACACCAGCAATCAACAGGCAATTAATGCACAACTATATTCTAACCACTTAAGACTCCGCACCAATATAGAAGCATCAAGAAATATGTGCCAATAGACCCTCTGCAGTTACTTCCATTCTTCCTTTTAACTTACCCAATATTATACCCATTGTTTCGTGTTCTGTGTTGTGTTGAAAGTGTGTTTTCACCTAACCTAACCTAACCTAACCTAACCTAACCTAACCTAACCTCACCCAAATGCAGGCATATAAAATTAAAGCCGTTTAAATTATGCATAGTAAAACTCTGTTTAGTGTTTGCAGGTTATAATCGTGTGTATGTAAACTAAAGTCTTTGAAAATGTAATAAGTTATTACGAAACGCGTTCAAATGTCGCGTCAGACTAGAAATAAAAAGGAATTTTGGAGAATAGATTTTTCAATTACCTTCGACAGTGAAAAGAAACATGAGAAATATTGAGAAAATTCGTGTTAGAATTATTAATCTTACTTTTTCGGTCATATTTAATAATATATGATTACAGGAAAGACTGCTACCAAAATATACTAATATATATATATATATATTAAATATGACCGAAAAAGTAAGATTAATAATTCTAACACGAATTTTCTCAATCTTTCGTACATTTCTTTTCACTGTTGGAGGTAATTCAAAAATCAATTCTCCAAAATTCATTTTTATTTCTAGTCTGACGCGACACGAGCGCGTTTCGTAAAACTTATTACATTTTCAAAGACTTTAGTTTACAAATACACAACTGAATAGAACTTACACATCTTCGATTTTGTTTATATCTACATTTGAGTGAGGTGGCATTAATAGGGTATTAATTTCATCAACACAAGACAGAACAAGACGTGGCATTAATAGGGTATTAATTTCATCAACACAAGACAGAACACGAAACAATGGGTATTGAAATGGAAGTGATTGTAGAAAGCCTATTGGTCCATATTTCTTGATGCTTCTATATTGGAGCGGAATCTTGAGGTGGGTAGAATATAGTTGTGCATTAATTGGCTGTTGATTGCTGGTGTTGATTTCTTAATGTGCAGTGCCTCGCAAACGTCAAGCCGTCTGCTATCGCTGTATCTATCGATGATTTCTGTGTTGTTTACTAGGATTTCTCTGGCGATGGTTTGGTTGTGGGAAGAGATTATATGTTCCTTAATGGAGCCCTGTTGCTTATGCATCGTTAAACGCCTAGAAAGAGATGTTGTTGTCTTGCCTATATACTGTTTTTTTTGGAGCTTACAGTCCCCAAGTGGGCATTTGAAGGCATAGACGACGTTGGTCTCTTTTAAAGCGTTCTGCTTTGTGTCTGGAGAGTTTCTCATGAGTAGGCTGGCCGTTTTTCTGGTTTTATAGTAAATCGTCAGTTGAATCCTCTGATTTTTGTCTGTAGGGATAACGTTTCGGGATATAGACATATGTAATATATATATATTACATATGAACGGATATAGACTATGTAACGGGATAACACAGGTACGAGACAATGGACCTGTGGACGAGACAATCGGGATGATAGCCGACAGAGTGTATCGTGATCCAGCCTGTACTCCTCTTGACATACCAGAAAATATTCTGAGGAAATTACTCCAAGCGTGTACTAAAGAGGCACCCTTCTTGAGCCACCCCCACAGCCTCTCCTCCCCCCATGCTTCCTCAACCCTCCCTCTCTTACCCACCCCCTGTACCCTCCCCCCTCTTATCCACCCCCTGTACCCTCCCCCTCTTATCCACCCCCTGTACCCTCCCCCTCTTATCCACCCCCTGTACCCTCCCCCTCTCCCCCACTACCCCAAGCCCTCCCTCCTCCACCAATCCCCCCGTGCCAGGTCCCCCCAGCTCCCACTCACCCCAGATCCCAAAGGTCCCCCCCAGAAAAGAAGCAGAAGAGAGTCAGTTTCAGGGTGATGTACTCGAACATAGATGGGATCACAAGCAAGACAAGTGAACTAAGGGAAAGAGCACAAGAAGTTAACCCAGATGTAATCGGACTCACTGAAACAAAACTCTCTGGAATCATAATGAATGCCGTGTTTCCCCAGGAGTATACAGTAATAAGGAAAGAGAGGGAAGGTAGGGGAGGAGGCGGAGTGGCCCTACTCATGAGAAGGGAATGGAGTTTTAAGGAGATGGCCATCCCAGGCTGTGAGGAGTTCAGAGACTACATAGCAGGCACCATAACAATGGGAGGACCAAGAATAGTAGTAGCAGTAATATACAACCCTCCACCAAATGACAGGAGACCCAGTCAAGAGTATGAAAACAACAACAAGGCAGTTAACACTATAATTGAGAGGGCAGCCTCTGCTGCCTGTAGAAATAGATCCCACCTGCTCATCATGGGCGACTTCAATCACGGAAAGATTGACTGGGAGAACAAGGAACCGCATGGAGGCGAGGATACGTGGAGAGCCAAACTATTGGAGGTGGTGACAAGCAACTTTTTAACCCAGCATGTCGGAGAACCCACAAGGATGAGATGCAATGACGAACCAGCGAGACTCGACCTAGTCTTCACTCTGAACGACTCCGACATAAGAGAAATCGGTTTTGAGGACCCAGTAGGAATGAGCGACCACAGTGTACTGGTGTTTGAGTACTTGATTGAAGAAGGGTTATTGAACTCGAGGAGGGATACCGAAACCAAAAGGTTAGCATACCGAAAGGGAAACTATGAGGGGATAAGAAAATTCCTAACAGATATAGCATGGGAAACAGAGCTCAGGGGAAAGACGGCCCAAGATATGATGGATTACATCACGCAGAAGTGCAAGGACGCAGCAAACAAGTTTGTCCCAGTCCAAAAGGAAAACAGAGAAATGAAGATGAGAAACCCATGGTTTAACCAAAGATTTAGGCTAGCTAAGCAGCAAAGTAAAACGGCATGGAGAAACTATAGGAATAACAAGACACTGGAGAGCAGAGAAAGATACCAGAATGCCAGGAATGAATATGTCAGGATGAGAAGAGAGGCAGAAAGACAATACGAAAATGACATCGCAAGCAAGGCAAAGACTCAGCCTAAATTGTTGCATAGCCACATTAGGAGAAAAACAACAGTAAAGGAACAGGTTATGAGATTAAGGATAGGGGCGGAAGGATTCACTACAAATGACAAGGAAGTGTGTGAGGAATTGAATAAGAAATTCCAGGAGGTCTTCACTTTAGAGCAAGGAGAAATTCCAGAGGTAAGTGAGGGAATAGCTAACCAGGAACCACTGGAAGAGTTTGAGATTACCAGTGGGGAAGTAAGGAAGTGTTTACTAGAGTTGGACGTGACGAAGGCTATAGGCCCAGATGGAATCTCCCCTTGGGTTCTAAAGGAAGGAGCAAGAGAACTGAGCCTACCACTCTCCATAGTGTATAACAAATCACTGGCAACAGGGGAACTGCCAGATTTTTGGAAAGCAGCTAACGTAGTCCCGATATACAAGAAAGGGGATAGACAGGAGGCACTGAACTACAGGCCAGTGTCCCTAACCTGCATACCATGCAAGCTGATGGAGAAGATTGTGCGAAAAAAACTAGTGGAGCATCTGGAGCGAAGGAACTTTGTAACACAGCATCAACATGGGTTCAGGGATGGCAGGTCCTGCCTCACAGGGTTACTTGAATTCTACGACCAGGCAACAAAAATAAGGCAAGAAAGAGAAGGGTGGGCAGACTGCATATTTTTGGATTGTCAGAAAGCCTTTGATACAGTGCCACACAAGAGGCTAGTGCGAAAGTTGGAGATGCAGGCTGGAGTGAGAGGGAAGGTACTCCGGTGGATAGAGGAGTACCTAAGCAACAGGAGACAACGAGTCTGTGTGAGGGGTGAGGTCTCAGATTGGCGAGACGTCACAAGTGGAGTCCCGCAGGGGTCAGTCCTTGGACCTATACTGTTTCTGGTAAATGTGAATGATCTCCCAGAGGGTATAGATTCGTTCCTCTCAATGTTTGCCGACGATGCAAAAATTATGAGGAGGATTGAAACAGAGGATGATAGTAGGAGGCTACAAGATGACCTGGATAGACTGAGTGAATGGTCCAACAAATGGCTGTTGAAGTTCAACCCGAGTAAATGCAAAGTAATGAAACTAGGCAGTGGAAACAGGAGGCCAGGCACAGGATACAGAATAGGAGATGAAGTACTTAATGAAACAGACAGAGAGAAAGATCTAGGAGTTGATATCACACCAAACCTGTCTCCTGAAGCCCACATAAAGAGAATAACGTCTGCGGCATATGCGAGGCTGGCTAACATCAGAACGGCGTTCAGGAACCTGTGTAAGGAATCATTCAGAATCTTGTACACCACATATGTAAGACCAATCCTGGAGTATGCGGCCCCAGCATGGAGCCCGTACCTTGTCAAGCACAAGACGAAGCTGGAAAAAGTCCAAAGGTATGCTACTAGAATAGTCCCAGAACTAAGAGGCATGACTTATGAAGAAAGGCTGCGGGAAATGCACCTTACGACACTGGAAGACAGAAGAGTAAGGGGGGACATGATCACAACCTACAAAATCCTCAGGGGAATCGACCGGGTAAACAAGGATGAACTATTCAACACTGGTGGGACGCGAACAAGGGGACACAGGTGGAAGCTGAGTACCCAAATGAGCCACAGAGACGTTAGAAAGAACTTTTTCAGTGTCAGAGTAGTTAGTAAATGGAATGCATTAGGAAGTGATGTGGTGGAGGCTGACTCCATACACAGTTTCAAATGTAGATATGATAGAGCCCAATAGGCTCAGGAATCTGTACACCAGTTGATTGACGGTTGAGAGGCGGGACCAAAGAGCCAGAGCTCAACCCCCGCAAGCACAATTAGGTGAGTACAATTAGGTGAGTACACACACACACACACACACACACACACACACACACACACACACACACACACACACACACACACACACACACACACACACACACACACACACACACATACACATACACACACACACACACACACACACACACACAGATGGACTATGTTACCCAAAAGTGTCAGGAGGAAGTAAACAGGTTTATCCCGGCCCAAAGGGAAAAATCCGAGAAGCAACAGAAGAATCCATGGTATAATAGGGCATGAATGGAAGCGAAGAAACTGAACAAAAGGGCGTGGAGGAACTTCCGGAATAACAGAACACCAGAAAGCAGAGAGAGATACCAGAGAACCAGGAACGAGTACATCAGCGTGAGAAGAGAAGCAGAGAAAAGTTTTGAAAATGATATAGCCAACAAAGACAAGACCGAACCAAAGCTACTCCACAGTCACATCAGAAGGAAAACAACAGTGAAAGAACAGATATTGAAACTTAGAACAGGCGAGGACATGTAT
Organism: Procambarus clarkii; assembly: GCF_040958095.1. Taxonomy (NCBI): domain Eukaryota; kingdom Metazoa; phylum Arthropoda; class Malacostraca; order Decapoda; family Cambaridae; genus Procambarus; species Procambarus clarkii. The sequence goes on from NC_091153.1 coordinate 21,790,051, forward strand.
ACAGAGAATGACATAGAGGTGTGTGAAGAACTCAACAAGAGGTTCCAGGAGGTCTTCACAATAGAACAAGGTGAGGTCACTGTGCTAGGAGAAAGGGAGGTAAACCAGACGGCCTTGGAAGAGTTCGAAATTACGAGAGAGGAGGTCAAGAGACACCTGCTGGATCTGGATGTTAGAAAGGCTGTTGGTCCAGACGGCATCTCACCATGGATACTGAAAGAGTTTGCAGAGGCACTTTGCTTGCCGCTCTCCATAGTGTATAATAAGTCACTGGAGACGGGAGACCTACCAGAAATATGAAAGACGGCAAATATGGTCCCAATATACAAAAAGGGCGACAGGCAAGAGGCACTGAACTACAGGCCAGTGTCCTTGACTTGTATACCATGCAAGGTGATGGAGAAGATCGTGAGAAAAAACCTGGTAGCACATCTGGAGAGAAGGGACTTCGTGACAAATCGCCAACATGGGGTTCAGGGAGGGTAAATCTTGCCTTACAGGCTTGATAGAATTCTACGATCAGGTGACAAAGATTAAGCAAGAAAGAGGGCTGGGCGGACTGCATTTTCTTGGATTGTCGGAAAGCCTTCGACACAGTACCGCATAAGAGGCTGGTACATAAGCTGGAGAGACCGGCAGGTGTAGATGGTAAGGTGCTCCAGTGGATAAGGGAGTATCTAAGCAATAGGAAGCTTGTCTTTCAAACTTTGTTTTCTTTCCTTCGCCCTTCTCAATATACATTAGTCCTTTCTCTTTGATCTTTCTCTCATTTTTCTCTCTTTTTCTCTCTTCTCTATGGTCACTGTTTCACACATCGTTCTCCTTATACCTCCAAAGTCTCTTCTTCCTCATACCTTTCTCCTCTTCCATGTTTCTCTTCTTATAAATGCCTTAACTTCCTTCCCAACCTTGTCTCTCTCTCTTGTTTACACTTTTGTCTCTCACACTTAGTTATTTTTTCGCTCACCGTATGATGTCTCCAATAGGTATAGTATCTCACTGTGTCCTGGGTGAAGCACTTCATTGATCTTCATTTTTCCTGAGCATAACCAACCAAATATTGCGTCAGCCAGAAAAATTATAGGACAGATAACGAGAATTTTCAAATCCAGGATCCCATCACAGTGGTTGAACTATTCAAATCTCTTTTGCTGCCCCGTCTTGAGTACTGCTCAGTACTCACTTCCCCTTTCAGACCAGGAGAGATTGCAGAAATACATTGAGTCCAGAGAACATATACGGCATACATAGACACGATAATGCACCTAAATTATTGGGATCGTCTCAAAGCTCTCCAAATGTACTCGCTAAATAGGAGACGAGAGAGATATCAAATAATATACACGTGGAAAATACTGGAGGGCCAGGTCCCAAATCTACACAGTAAAATAACAACGTACTGGAGTGAACGATATGGAAGAAAAAGCAGAATAGAACCAGTGAAGAGCAGGGTTGCCATAGGCCCAATCAGAGAACACTGTATAAACATCAGAGGTCCACGCTAGTTCAACATCCTCCCAGCGAGCATAAGAAATATTCTGGGAACATCCGTGGACATCTTCAAGAGAAAACTAAATAATTTTCTTCAAGAAGAGCCGGACCAACCGGGTTGTTGTGGGTATGTGGGCCTGCGGGCCGCTACAAGCAACAGCCTGGTGGACCAAGCTCTCACAAGTCAGAGTAGAAGTAGAAGAACTATTAGTAGAAGAGTTGAGTAGAGTAGACGAACTCTCAGAACCCCATCAAGCAGATAAGCATGTATCATTATCCTAATCCTTCCCCCCACACTATTCTAATCTTTCCCCATACTACCCTATCCTTCTCCACCCATTATACCCATCCCTGATACATCCTACACCCGCCTACCAATGCCAAAATTATCTTATCCCACATCCTCTTATAAATCCCTACAACCTTACCCATCCCCACATACTCCTACCGCTCCCCACACATCCTTCCTCCCTCTCCAACCCACAAACTCCCTTCTATCCTTCCTCACACCATCCACTTGTGCTAAAGTGGAAAGAGAACAACATGATGAGCTGCAAAATTTATGCAAAACAGAAAACACCCAAAAATGGGAGGAACTAAAAACATAAATCCAAATAGATTTCAGAAACCCCGGAGAATTCAGGTAAAAGGTAAATAATAAAACATCTTACATATAAGATGTCTTAGAAAATAAGCTTTACGAACCCAGAGAATAAGATCAAGAATTCAGGATGTATTGGGAATAAGTATTCAGAATAAATCTGGAGGAAAATGTCAACATTTGCGGCAACACAGAAGGCTAGAAGAAAACAGAACTGCAGCCTTATTCCAACGCAAACGACAGCTCTTAACATGTATATGGTTGGACATGTATATGAATGAGATTGGGTGGTTATAAGAAGCTGCCTCGTATGGGCCAATAGGACTTCTGCAATTACCTTTATTCTTATGCTTAACAACAAACGCGCTGTATGACATAACCATCCAAGAAATTCATGAAAACAAGCAGCGGTCTTAAGAACAAGACACCTGGCATTAGCAAAATATACAAAAGGACATTGACAAATCTTTCCAGTAACGACAATTCATCAATATACAGGATTGTATATTGATTTATTGTCTAGGGTGTGGTATACAATCGAAATATACAGGAATGAATATTGATCCGGACTATCATCCGGACTATTCACCTCCTGCTTCCTATATGCCATTATCAGACTTTCCCTGGGAAAAACATTAACACAAGCAGGAAAGTGAAAACCTTTCTCGATACTCCAGTCTAAATATTCCAAAAGAATAATTAAACAAAAACTGGTGAAGCACATGGAACAAAAAGAATCATCAGACAACATGGATTGTCCATGTTTATATATATATAAATATATATATATATATATATATATATATATATATATATATATATATATATATATATATATATATATATATATATATATATACATACATATATATATATATATATATATATATATATATATATATATATATATATATATATATATATATATATATATATATATATATATATATAAATATATGTCGTACCTAGTAGCCAGAACGCACTTCTCGGCCTACTATGCAAGGCCCGATTTGCCTAATAAGCCAAGTTTTCCTGAATTAATATATTTTCTCTAATTTTTTTCTTATGAAATAATAAAGCTACCTATTTCATTATGTATGAGGTCAATTTTTTTTTATTGCAGTTAAAATTAACGTAGATATATGACCGAACCTAACCAACCCTACCTAACCTAACCTAACTTATCTTTATAGGTTAGGTTAGGTTAGGTAACAGAAAATTTAGGTTAGGTTAAGTTAGGTAGGTTAGGTAGTCGAAAAACAATTAATTCATGAAAACTTGGCTTATTAGGCAAATTGGGCCTTGCATAGTAGGCTGAGAAGTGCGTTCTGGCTACTAGGTACGACATATATATATATATATATATATATATATATATATATATATATATATATATATATATATATACATATTATTAAATATGACCGAAAAAGTAAGATTAATAATTCTAACACGAATTTTCTCAATCTTTCGTACATTTCTTTTCACTGTTGGAGGTAATTCAAAAATCAATTCTCCAAAATTCATTTTTATTTCTAGTCTGACGCGACACTTGAGCGCGTTTCGTAAAACTTATTACATTTTCAAAGACTTTACACATACACAACTGAATAGAACTTACATATCTCCCATTTGTTTATATCTACATTTGAGTGAGGTGGATGGGGTGAGGTGGTATTTAATAGGGTATTAATTTAATCAACACAAGACAGAACACGAAACAATGGGTAGTGAAATGGAAGTGATTGTAGAAAGCCTATTGGTCCATATTTCTTGATGCTTCTATATTGGAGCGGAGTCTTGAGGTGGGTAGAATATAGTTGTGCAATAATTGGCTGTTGATTGCTGGTGTTGACTTCTTGATGTGTAGTGCCTCGCAAACGTCAAGCCGCCTGCTATCGCTGTATCTATCGATGATTTCTGTGTTGTTTACTAGGATTTCTCTGGCGATGGTTTGGTTATGGGAAGAGATTATATGTTCCTTAATGGAGCCCTGTTGCTTATGCATCGTTAAACGCCTAGAAAGAGATGTTGTTGTCTTGCCTATATACTGGGTTTTTTGGAGCTTACAGTCCCCAAGTGGGCATTTGAAGGCATAGACGACGTTAGTCTCTTTTAAAGCGTTCTGTTTTGTGTCTGGAGAGTTTCTCATGAGTAGGCTGGCCGTTTTTCTGGTTTTATAGTAAATCGTCAGTTGTATCCTCTGATTTTTGTCTGTAGGGATAACGTTTCTATTAACAATATCTTTCAGGACCCTTTCCTCCGTTTTATGAGCTGTGGAAAAGAAGTTCCTGTAAAATAGTCTAATAGGGGGTATAGGTGTTGTGTTAGTCGTCTCTTCAGAGGTTGCATGGCTTTTCACTTTCCTTCTTATGATGTCTTCGATGAAACCATTGGAGAAGCCGTTATTGACTAGGACCTGCCTTACCCTACAGAGTTCTTCGTCGACTTGCTTCCATTCTGAGCTGTGGTTGAGAGCACGGTCGACGTATGCGTTAACAACACTCCTCTTGTACCTGTCGGGGCAGTCGCTGTTGGCATTTAGGCACATTCCTATGTTTGTTTCCTTAGTGTAGACTGCAGTGTGGAAACCTCCGCCCTTTTCCATGACTGTTACATCTAGAAAAGGCAGCTTCCCATCCTTTTCCGTCTCGTAAGTGAAACGCAGCACGGAACTCTGCTCAAGTGCCTCCTTCAGCTCCTGCAGATGTCTGACATCAGGTACCTGTGTAAAAATGTCGTCAACATACCTGCAGTATATGGCCGGTTTCAAGTTCATGTCGACTAAGACTTTTTGGCTCGATGGTACCCATGTAGAAGTTTGCAAACAGGACACCTAGGGGAGAACCCATGGCGACCCCATCTACTTGCTTATACATGTGCCCATCCGGGCTCAAGAAGGGTGCCTCTTTAGTACAAGCTTGGAGTAGTTTCCTCAGAATACTTTCTGGCATGTCAAGAGGAGTACAGGCTGGATCACGATACACTCTGTCGGCTATCATTCCGATTGTCTCGTCCACAGGTACGTTGGTAAACAGCGATTCTACGTCCAACGAGGCTCTTATCCCTGTGGCCCGTGTGCCCCGCAGTAAGTCCACAAATTCCTTTGGAGACTTCAGGCTGAAGGCGCAAGGAACATAAGGAGTCAGCAGGCCGTTGAGTCGCTTCGCCAGTCTGTACGTGGGTGTGGGTATCTGGCTAATGATTGGCCGAAGTGGGTTTCCAGGCTTGTGCGTCTTGACATTTCCATACGCATATCCAGGTTTATATTCCCCAATGATCTTTGGCAGGTGGAGTCCGGATTTCTTGGCGTTCACAGTTTCGATCAGTTTGTTGACCTTTGCTTTTAATTCGGCTGTAGTGTCCTTCGTTACCCTTTGGAACTTAGTTTGGTCAGAGAGTATGATGTTCATTTTCGCCAGATATTCGTCTTTTTTAAGAATGACATATATTGGCGACTTGTCACCTCTCCTGACAACTATCTCCTTGTTCTCACGAAGGCTTTTAGCTGCCGCTTTAAGCTCGGGGGACAGTATGGTGCTTCTGTAGTTGCCTCGATTCTTTCCTCCTTCTGCAATAAGTTCTGCTTGTAAGGTATCTTTGGTAGTGACCTTCTTTTGTGTCTCGAGGTCGAATATGTCGTCCAACAGAATTTCCAACTCTACTTTCCGGGCCATTTCACTCGGTCTGGACATAACATGACAGTTTATGCTCAGATTTAGGAGAGTGACTTGGTCCTCAGTGAGGTTAATTCCTGCAAGGTTCAGGAAGCCATCTCTTGGTCGTGGAATTGCCATAGGTCCTCCATATAATGTTGTTAGTTTCTTGATAATCCTTGTTTCAGTGCTGAGGTGATTTTGGTCTGTGAGGATGTCGAGGTGTTGTTCAATGCGGGTACGGATACTATGGTCGATGTTGCTATTTCTCCACTCGTTTGTAGCATGAAGTAGTTGCGTTTTGTTGTCTTTGATTTCATTCTCTGCCTTGTATATCTGATCACGAATCAGATCCTGGCGATATTTTATCGTGAAGGCTTGATTCCTTGCTGCTCGGACGTAGACATCTGCAGGAGCTGAAGGAGGCATTTGAGCAGAGTTCCGTGCTGCGTTTCACTTACGAGATGGAAAAGGATGGGAAGCTGCCTTTTCTAGATGTAACAGTCATGGAAAAGGGCGGAGGTTTCCACACTGCAGTCTACACTAAGGAAACAAACATAGGAATGTGCCTAAATGCCAACAGCGACTGCCCCGACAGGTACAAGAGGAGTGTTGTTAACGCATACATCGACCGTGCTCTCAACCACAGCTCAGAATGGAAGCAAGTCGACGAAGAACTCTGTAGGGTAAGGCAGGTCCTAGTCAATAACGGCTTCTCCAATGGTTTCATCGAAGACATCATAAGAAGGAAAGTGAAAAGCCATGCAACCTCTGAAGAGACGACTAACACAACACCTATACCCCCTATTAGACTATTTTACAGGAACTTCTTTTCCACAGCTCATAAAACGGAGGAAAGGGTCCTGAAAGATATTGTTAATAGAAACGTTATCCCTACAGACAAAAATCAGAGGATACAACTGACGATTTACTATAAAACCAGAAAAACGGCCAGCCTACTCATGAGAAACTCTCCAGACACAAAACAGAACGCTTTAAAAGAGACTAACGTCGTCTATGCCTTCAAATGCCCACTTGGGGACTGTAAGCTCCAAAAAACCCAGTATATAGGCAAGACAACAACATCTCTTTCTAGGCGTTTAACGATGCATAAGCAACAGGGCTCCATTAAGGAACATATAATCTCTTCCCATAACCAAACCATCGCCAGAGAAATCCTAGTAAACAACACAGAAATCATCGATAGATACAGCGATAGCAGGCGGCTTGACGTTTGCGAGGCACTACACATCAAGAAGTCAACACCAGCAATCAACAGCCAATTATTGCACAACTATATTCTACCCACCTCAAGACTCCGCTCCAATATAGAAGCATCAAGAAATATGGACCAATAGGCTTTCTACAAACACTTCTATTCAATACCCATTGTTTCTGTTCTGTCTTGTGTTGATACTTTTAATACCCTATTAATATCCCCTCCTGTTCTGTCTTGTGTTAATGCCACATCACCCTTCCCACCTCACTCAAATATAGATATAATATCAGAGAGACGTAAGTTCTAATCAGTTGTGTATTTGTGAAGTCTTTGAAAATGTAATAAGTTTTACGAAACGCGCCCGTGTCGCGTCAGACTAGAAATAAAAATGAATTTTGGAGAAGTGATTTTTGATTTACCTCCAATAGTGAAGCGTAATGTACGAAAGATTGAGAAAATTCGTGTTAGAATTATTAATCTTACTTTTTCGGTCATATTTAATAATATATGTCTACAGGAAAGACTGCTACCAAAATATACTAATATATATATATAAAATATATATATATATATATATATATATATATATATATATATATATATATATATATATATATATATATATATATATATATATATATATATATATATATATATATATATATATATATATATATATATAGCCTTGAAACAAATTGCAATGAAGTTCTCAGAGATGTGTCGAAAGCTTCATGACATCACATACAAAATATCTGAACTAGCGTTTCTACGATTTACTGTAATAAGCTTCATAACAGTTGAACAGCCAAGCTCAGCAGTGGCAGCTATTTGGGTGTTGTACTCAAACTGAAAAGTGGAATATGTGAAGGACGTTGCCTATCCCCTCACTCGTTTCAACATACACATTCCCGAAATGCCCGTTCCCCTACATGGAATATATCACGTATGCGGATGACGTTACACAACTAATCTACTAACCATGACAATCAAATATGTTGCTGGTTATCAAATCCAAAGCAGCACTTGAATTCATAAACAACTTTGAAAATTACTTGAAAATATACACCAAGAAACTAAAGTTTCAAAATGAAGTGCACAGATAATTATCCTTGATAATCGCCCTCTCTAAAATTCTAATGCAGGAAGACTATTGGGTCTAGTAGAATAAAACTAAAATTGACATAAATGGCAGAATAAGCAAAGCAAAGCGTGTTAAGCAAGTAATTATCAAAATATGACGCCAAGTCGGGATGAATTTGCAGCGCCATAGACCGTTAAGGAAATTGGAAATATTCCGTTACCTTGGCACGAACACAAACAACTAGGTGACTAGATGAGTACATAGTTAAACGAAGCTCTAGTCCGGCCGCAGCTTCAATACCCTCCAGTACCACTACATTACAGAAAACTCATAAAGAACCTACAAGCACTGGACCAAAAAAAAAGCAGCATCGGTCATCTAATGGCCAGACAATCAAGGAGCTGTGTGACCTCCTCTGAACATGTAATCACTGAGCATCAGACAACAGCAGCCAACAACTAGGGCGTGATATACAATCAAAATATCAGAAGCGTCTAATATGCTTAGACGAGAAGAGCACCCCACATACACAGTTGTTGACCCAAACCTCATAATTCAGATGCTCGCATTCTGCTAGCTTCCTCACACCCTCCCACCATCCCTTTACCTCCCCTCTCCACGTACCAACACCCTACCCCACATCCCTCAACCCCTCCCCATCCTACCCTACACCACCGTACCAAACCCCCCCCCCCCCCGCCTCCCTTAACAAAGGTCAACACTCGGTTCAAAACAAACTTACAGGTTAAGAGTGAGCTTCTGCATGGAGCTGACGGAACCTGTGTGTAATGGTCACATATTCATCTTTTGCGGGTCACATATAAAGGGGCCAATCGTAAAAGTCACTTACAAACCAATTAAGTATTCTTTGACAAACTCTTATCGGCTTGTAGCTTATTTTTAAGATAAGTGGGGTGAAATAGAGAAAAAGGGGAAATGTCTACATTTTAACTATGAGGGGTCATACTCTTTTTGCTGCAGGTCCATGTATTTCAGGCGATATTTTTTTATATATTTATGTATTTAATACATATACACACACATCAAAATGACTAACAAGGACAGGAACGGGAGGCGTATACCTCGACACACGTGAAGGAAAAAATGAAAACCAAGTGACGGTTCAAATTTACTAAGAGTTCCGCGCAAATCGATAACCCGCGTCCTCCCCTTGAGTCTCTTGAGAGTCAGAGGGTGTGACCGGCGCTGGTCACTTCATCTCCGCTCCATCAACCTGCGGCATCTTCACCAGACAACTATCACAGCCGCAACTCTCTGGGGCTTCCTTCCTCTTGTGCAACCTTGTTTCCAGCAACGGGAAGTTCTCTCTCCCCATTGGCTCTTCTGAAAGCTACCGGAGGAAGGCAGTCAGGTGGAGGAAGAGAGCGAGAATGGGCTGGTTCTCCTGGGGCCGTACCCACACCCACACACACACACACACACACACACACACACACACACACACACACACACACACACACACACACACACACACACACAGATGGACTTTGTTACCCAAAAGTTTCAGGAGGAAGTAAACAGGTTTATCCGGGCCCAAAGGGAAAAATCCGAGAAGCAACAGAAGAATCCATGGTATAATAGGGCATGAATGGAAGCGAAGAAACTGAACAAAAGGGCGTGGAGGAACTTCCGGAATAACAGAACACCAGAAAGCAGAGAGAGATACCAGAGAATCAGGAACGAGTACATCAGCGTGAGAAGAGAAGCAGAGAAAAGTTTTGAAAATGATATAGCCAACAAAGACAAGACCGAACCAAAGCTACTCCACAGTCACATCAGAAGGAAAACAACAGTGAAAGAACAGATATTGAAACTTAGAACAGGCGAGGACATGTATACAGAGAATGACAGAGAGGTGTGTGAAGAACTCAACAAGAGGTTCCAGGAGGTCTTCACAATAGAACAAGGTGAGGTCACTGTGCTAGGAGAAAGGGAGGTAAACCAGGCGGCCTTGGAAGAGTTCGAAATTACGAGAGAGGAGGTCAAGAGACACCTGCTGGATCTGGATGTTAGATAGGCTGTTGGTCCAGACGGGATCTCACCATGGATACTGAAAGAGTTTGCAGAGGCACTTTGCTTGCCACTCTCCATAGTGTATAATAAGTCACTGGAGACGGGAGACCTACAGAAATATGGAAGGTGGCAAATATGGTCCCAATATACAAAAAGGGCGACAGGCAAGAGGCACTGAACTACAGGCCAGTGTCCTTGACTTGTATACCATGCAAGGTGATGGAGAAGATCGTGAGAAAAAACCTGGTAGCACATCTGGAGAGAAGGGACTTCGTGACAAATCGCCAACATGGGTTCAGGGAGGGTAAATCTTGCCTTACAGGCTTGATAGAATTCTACGATCAGGTGACAAAGATTAAGCAAGAAAGAGAGGGCTGGGCGGACTGCATTTTCTTGGATTGTCGGAAAGCCTTTGACACAGTACCGCATAAGAGGCTGGTACATAAGCTGGAGAGACAGGCAGGTGTAGCTGGTAAGGTGCTCCAGTGGATAAGGGAGTACCTAAGCAATAGGAAGCAGAGAGTTACAGTGAGGGGTGAGACCTCAGATTGGCGTGAAGTCACCAGTGGAGTCCCACAGGGCTCTGTACTCGGTCCTATCTTGTTTCTGATATATGTAAATGATCTCCCGGAGGGTATCGGTTTATTTCTCTCAATTTTTTTGCGGACGATGCTAAAATTATGAGAAGGATTAAAACAGAAGAGGACTGTTTGAGGCTTCAAGAAGAACTAGACAAGCTGAAGGAATGGTCGAACAAATGGTTGTTAGAGTTTAACCCAACTAAATGTAATGTAATGAAGATAGGTGTAGGGAGCAGGAGGCCAGATACAAGGTATCATCTGGGAGAGGAAATTCTTCAGGAGTCAGAGAAAGAAAAAGACTTGGGGGTTGATATCACGCCAGACCTGTCTCCTGCAGCACATATCAAGAGGATAACATCAGCGTCATATGCCAGGCTGGCCAACATACGAACGGCATTCAGAAACTTGTGTAAAGAATCATTCAGAACTTTGTATACCACATATGTCAGGCCAATCCTGGAGTATGCAGCCCCAGCATGGAGCCCATATCTAGTCAAGGATAAGACTAAACTGGAAAAGGTTCAAAGGTTTGCCACCAGACTAGTACCCGAGCTGAAAGGTATGAGCTACGAGGAGAGACTACGGGAATTAAACCTCACTTCGCTGGAAGACAGAAGAGTTAGGGGGACTTGATCACCACATTCAAGATTCTGAAGGGAATTGATAGGGTAGATAGAGACAGGCTATTTAACACAAGGGGCACACGCACAAGGGGACACAGGTGGAAACTGAGCGCCCAGATGAGCCACAGAGTTATTAGAAAGAACTTTTTTAGTGTCAGAGTGGTTGACAAATTGAATACATTAGGAAGTAATGTGGTGGAGGCTGACTCCATACATAGTTTCAAGTGTAGATATGATAGAGCCCAATAGGTTCAGGAATCTGTACACCTGTTGATTGACGGCTGAGGGGCGGGACCAAAGAGCCAGAGTTCAATCCCCGCAAACACAACTAGGTGAGTACATACACACACACACACCTATTGCAGACGATGCTAAGTTAATGAGAAGAGTTGTAACAGATGAGAATTGTAAGATTCTCCAAGATTACTTAAACAAACTGCAGAATTGGTCCGAGAAGTGGATACTTGAGTTCAACACAGGCAAGTGTAATTTGATGAAAGTGGGAAGGCGGCAGCAGACCAAAAGGGCAGTCCACGATGAAGGGAAACTACGTCTCCATAACGACAAGAGAAAAAGACCTGGGAGTAGACATGACATCAATCCTTCAAACTCTGAAGGCTCATATATAAATAGGGTAACGACAGCAGCGTCCTCTAGCAAAAGTCAGGGGCCAGCTTCACAAAGCAGTTACGCAAGTACTTACGAACGTGTACATCTTTCCTCAATCTTTGACGGCTTTGGTTACATTTATTAAACAGTTTACAAGCATGAAAACTTGCCAATCAACTGTTGTTATTGTTATAAACAGCCTCCTGGTGCTTCGGAGCTCATTAACTGTTTAATAACTGTAAACAAAGCCGCCAAAAATTGAGAAAAGAATGACAGGTTCGTAAGTGCTTGCGTAACTGCTTCGTGAATCTGGCCCCTGATGGCCCTCACAGCTCCTACCACACCCTCAGGGGCCCAATTAATCCCTAGGGAGGTGTTCGATGATTACTAGTTTTTATTTCCCAATCTTTTATTAAATTTTGAGGCCTCTATTCGTTTGCAGTCAATCCATTTTTCCCGACAGACCACTGGAACATTATCTAACACAGTGCACAGTTACAAACCCACTAAGATTTCAACTTAGATTCAACAGAGCAGAAGTTGATAAACACATATGGCAAAATCTTACTGAAGCGACCATACGAGTCATAAATACTTATACTCCGCCCAAGTAAAACAGATACAAGCAAAACTTAGTGGGCCATCCAGAGGCTTAGGGCCCACGCAGAAATGTCTCTGCAAAAAAAAAATCCATTTATACCAGTGTCCATTGGTTTAATAACACTGTAACACAGGTTTTGTTCCTGGGTAATAGGTGATATTTTTTTGTATTGCTTATTCTTCCAGAGTATAACTTTCTTTTGAGCTTTGCCTCAGACAGCTTAGTGAAGACGTTATGAAGGTTGATGACTCCTTGGCTAGAGCTGAGTCACATGTTTTCATGAGTCGGCTGCCTTCAGGTGCTTTCAGGTGTCTTCAAGTGTCTTCAGGTGCCATCAGGTGCCTTCAGGTGCATTCAGGTGTCTTCAGGTTCCTTCAGGTGCCTTCAGGTGTCTTCAGGTGCCTTCAGGTGCCTTCCGATGCCTTCAGGTGCCTTCAGGTGTCTACAGGTGCCTTCAGGTGCCTGCAGGTGCCTTCAGCTTCCTTCAGGTGCATCAGGTGCCTTCAGGTTCCTTCAGGTGCCTTCAGGTGTCTTCAGGTGCCTTCAGGTGCCTTCAGGTGCCTTCCGATGCCTTCCGATGCCTTCAGGTGCCTTCAGGTGTCTTCAGGTGCCTTCAGTTGCCCTCAGGTGCCTTCAGTGGCCTTCAGGTCTCTTCAAGTGCCTTCAGGTGACTTCAGGTGCCTTCAGTTGCCTTCAGGTTCCTTCACGTGCCTTCAGATGCATTCAGGTGCCTTCAGGTGTCTTCTGTTGTCTTCAGGTGCCTTCAGGTGCCTTCAGGTGCCTTCAGGTGCCTTCAGATGCCTTCAGGTGCCTTCAGAAGTCTTCAGGTGCCTTCAGGTTCCTTCAGGTGCCTTCAGGTGCCTTCAGGTGCCTTCAGAAGTCTTCAGGTGTCTTCAGGTGCCCTCAGGTGCCTTCAGATGCCTTCAGTTGTCTTCAGGTGCCTTCAGGTGACTTCAGGTGCCTTCAGGTGCCTTCAAGACATCCTCCTTAAGCTGTCTGAGGTAAAGGTCAAAGGAAAGTTTGAGGGAATAACAACCATTTTCTATACACCAGAGTCATATGCAATCAGAATATAACATTTACTACCCAGGACAAGAATGTTTACATAATGTAATTTGTTTCACATATGCATTTATGTTATTTATATTAACAACGTAAGCATCGATTACAGATCATGGCAACGGTAAAGTTATAATCTTTTTCTCACACACTCGATTAGTGCATAATTATCATAATGTATTATCAGGCTATGCTTGTTAGTATGTCAGTTTGTCTGTTAGCCTTTTCGATAGTTTATCTATTAATCAGTCTATTAGGCTGTCTGCTATCTATTTGTATATTAGGCTTTCTGCTATATATAGCTATCTGTCTGTCTCTCCTGACAATTACTGCCGAGCAGTGCTCAGGGCAGGAGAATTATTGGCATTGTTTAGCAATTGTTGCTCAACATTTAGATAGAAATTCATTGTTTATGTTGGCAAAAAAACTCAGAACACATCAACTAAGTAATGCAGTGTTGTGAAACTATTATTATTTGTGTTTTATATTTTGTTGGAAATATAAACATTTTATTTATGACGAAATATGAATTGAGTGTTTAAAGAATTCTGTCATTAATGTGTGTCTTAGTCTCTTTAACTGCGATTATCTTAATATGTGAGTCTCTGTGAGTGTATCTTCTGTCTGTAAGACTCTAGTATGGTACTCAATGTTTGCGAGTCTCTCAATGTATGTGAGTCTCTCTTAGTCTCTGTATCAGTCTCATATAGTCAGAGTGTCTCGCAGTCTGTGATTCTCTCGTTCTCTGTGAGAGACTCGTACTTTTGGAACCTCTTCGAGTACTCTGTGAGCTTGTCACAGTGTGAGTTGCTCATACCCTGCGGGGTCTCACTATCGCCCTAGCGCCTGAACGACTTTTACAATTTATATGAAAATTACCACTTTGCCTTTTCACGATACATGTAGCGTCTGCTGAACTTTCGACCGTGATTGGCTACATGAAAACCAACTGATCAAGGTTTACCAATTTGGTTCTGAATATCTCGATGATTGTTGTATATAAAAATCACAGACGTTTTGCATAAATGTGTTTATTTGGAGGCTCGAGAACCTTATTAAGTCACCTACTTAACTTAAGTCACCTGACTGCTGTGTGGACAGCGTTCGGGATTCGTAGTCCTAAAGTTCCGTGTTCGATTCCCGGCGGAGGCGGAAACAAATGTGCAGAGTTTCCTTCACCCTGATGTACCTGTTCACCTATCAGCAAATAGGTACCTGGGAGTTAGACAGCTGCTACGGGCTGCTTCCTAGGGGTGTGTAACAAAAAGGAGGCCTGGTCGAGGACTGGGCCGCCGGGATGCTAAGCCCCAAATCACCTGAAGATAACTTCAAGATACCCTTAAGACCAAGGCTGTTCTCTGGTTCTGTACGGGTTCATATTTTGTATTTCTCGAGTCTTCAATTTTTTCATATTTTTTAAACTGGGATCAAAGGCACATTATGAGAGACTAAATGAGGTTTCTGCTATGTTTTAGAGTAGGAGTTAGTCTTTGACATTACCCGATAGTCAATAATGTAGTGTTAACAATACATTTACACACACATATGGTGCAGTTGGTTACTGAGTATTCAACCGCAGAATGTGAGTAATGTGTGTTTACAAAGGTAAAATATACTTATCTGTCTGTCCAAAGTTGGAGGCTAGTCTCACCCAACTTTGTCAGGGGCAATAGTCTGGAGTACAGGACAGACATAGGCTGGTCGTGGTAGGCGTAAGTTAAGTGCCTTAAGAAATATTAGCCTTATAGAAACCCTCACAAGGTTTTCGTGCAATTAAGTGTGAAATATTTGGTATGATTTCCTTGGATTTTTAGTAATTGTAATATTATATATGAGTGACTTATACAGTTGTTTCAGTGCTTCTTAATATATTTTTCTGAAAGGGGGGGGGTGAAAAAATGAGGGGTGGTATGGGGGGGAAGGGGAAAGGCAGACTATCTTGGACATTGATGGGTATCCCTCCTAGTATCCATAGATATGAAAGAATTTCTGTTATTTGCTTGTGTGGGAACCTACCTGTGAGATTTATATGTATTTAATTTATATATAATTTATATTTACGTTAATTTATATATTTCGATAGCAATTTGTATGATGTTTAGCGGACTGTATTTCTGCAATATTCTCACAACTCGATTCTTACCCATTAGGGGGGGGGGTTATATTAAATTTATATATATGCAGCCAATCAAACTACAGTATTAAACTACATATATTAGTAAATAAATTTTGGAAGTGCCTTATCTTATTGTATGGTAGGCTTAGTCCACCAGCTATAATTAGGATATAGACACCAAATAATCCTCCTGCGAGGCTACCTTCCAGCACCCAAGTAACTGATGTACCAAGATTAATTCTTGTTTCCTCTTCTGGTTCCTGTCAAAGGACACTAGCTGTAAGCCGGAATCCTAATATATGACAGCTATATCAGATGAAACATTTGTTATATTATTAGATAAAGACTAAGGCTTAATTACCAGGGTTGAGTCGTTGCCTCATGTCCTAACCGGAATTAATCATATCTACCTATCATTGCTGCCCAATAATGACTTAGATAAGATTCCAGAAAGACACTTCCCTTGTGGTTGTTGACTGCATGTTGATGATGGTAGCAGCACTAATTTGATCTCCATAACACTTCGTCCAATTGAGAATTATAGGAGCTCAATTTGCTCCCCAGCGACTTTGGTCTAACAACAATAGCTGACCTCCCTCACCACTGATGCCTGGCTCTCCTTGTTCAGATGTCAATAAGTGATAGAAGGGTCACATTTACTCTATTTTAATACTGAAAATTAAGTTAATTCAAATGAGATATTTTTGTGATGTTAAAAGTCCAAAGATTACTGTATTAATTAACAATAATTCCCAACAGAATAGCTGGTGAAGTTATAGCGCTATGTGGCAAAGATGTCTCTTTTTTATTGATGGAAAATTCCACTGGGCCACGTCTTCTATGGGAGAATTTATATATATATATATATATATATATATATATATATATATATATATATATATATATATATATATATATATATATATATATATATATATATATATTATATATATATACAACAGCAGCAATATTATCTGCATATTGTATTTAATATTAGTAAATGGTGTCGGGTTTTCCGACAACTTGTCTTAAGCCAGATACTTAGGGCTTCCCTTATCCAACTTATGCATATGAAGCATGTGTTGTGGGGGAGTATCATAGGACAGTCGGAGATGGCTTCAGGGCCACACACTTTAAGAAACATAACATCTAACCTAGTTACTCCTGTTCGATTTTCATGAAGTATGAAATGCTGGTTGTGTTGTCCGTAGACGTGTTTAGGTTCTTTACATATCTTGCCAGTGCAAGAAGTGCGGCATGATCTCCCACACTACATCACCGAATGCCTAGATACTAGACCATTCAGACCAGTTGGCATGAGGTACCTGGAGCTTTGCAATTACTTTATTCACTCTCGTGTTCTTGAAGATATCCTCATATTGCACCCAAAATTTGCAGGCTACTGAACATATGTCCCTGTATGACTAACCATCCAGCGAGATGGAGACTTTTAGTATCACTGCTACCTTATTCACTTTTGTGTCGATGATATCCTCATAATGCACCCGAAATCTGCCAATGTAGACTACTTATCACATGCCTCTGAATGACTAACCATCCTGTGTGATGGGGATTTTTTAGCATCAGGTAGCTAGCTTTTTGACACACTGTCCTCCCCCTTCATATAGTCCAGCTACTTCATGTAGCTGCACAAATTCAGATGTTACTAATGTGTTAATAAAAAAATAAACTAGTTTTTCTGAGAGGAAGATGGGAGAGAGAGAGAGAGAGGGAAAGACAAGGGTTGCGACGGGGGATGTTTGGAGAGAGGGAAGGAGAGAAGGGGAGAGGTGAAAGAGGGGTGAAGGGGAGAAATAACAGGTTCAGTATATCATCAAGTGTTCGAGTATTCAGATAATATTTACGGACTTCAGAATATCTCGACCCCTGGGGGTTGGGGTGGGGGGCAGAAGTCAGTCAATATGGAACATTCTACAATATAATGTTGAAGGGAATTTATGTTTTTCTGTTGCACAGAAAACCTTGCATACACCATGTTTTCACGGATATGTGGCGTATCCGACACTACTGGTTTGAAAAACCGGCCAGATACGTCTATATCCCAGGCGTATTCTGGCCACTATATCATAGTATTGTCGAGTTCTTGCACCATTAATTCCATATATAATACGTCTCTTCACGGTACAGTTAGGTGTAAGCAAATTGTTTCATTGAGTTTTCTATATAAGTATAACAAAACATCTAGATAAAAAAAATCTCAATAGACCTCAAAAAATATTTCTAGCCTTCGACAAACCTTATAGAGCAGTCCGCTCAGTGTATGAAACAATCTCTCCAATCTGAACACGGCCCACTGGCTTCAATATCGACTCTGTTACGCCCAGGCAAACAGAACGCGGCCAGACTCCCTTGCCTAGCTGGCGGAACCCCTCCTACTTTGTTTACTCAGAGAACAATATGGCGTGTAGGGAAATGCAGAAACATATATTTGCTTCTCTACCGGTCCTGTTTATCTCACCCCCTATCATCTAAACCAGTCAACCAGTCTACCAGCTAACTAACCCATCAGCAAACTAACCAACCACTCCGCTTACACATGTATTAAGCAGCTTAATTATAAACAGATCTGTCAACCTTCGTTTCTACCAACGAACCTTCCTCTTTAGTATATATCAACCAATCGTCCTCCATATCAACCAAACAACATCATTTTCAACCAATCTACCCACCATTCTACCAGTCCACATGGCATCCAAATGAGCAACCTACGTTTTCTCCTAACTCATTTACCAACTAACTTTAAAACTAACCTGATGATCTACTGACCCGTTCACCCCCTCCCCCCCCACCTGTCCATCTCTCCCACGTACAGGTAGTGATCGTCGAGGTAGACGTAAATGAATGGTTCAGTCGTTTCTTAGTTGAATGGATGTATGGTGAAGAGAGAGAGAGAATGGGTAACGGGAAGTTTGTGAAGACTTCACCAACCATTAACCACTTGGGCTGGACGGTAGAGTGACGGTCTCGCTTCATTCAGGTCGGCGTTCAATCCCCTACCGTCCATAAGTGGTTGGGCACCATTCCTCCCCCCCCACCCCCCACCGTCCCATTCCCAAATCCTTATCCTGACCCCCTTCCATGTGCTATATAGTGGCGCTTTCCCCTGATAATTCCCCTCCCCACCGCCGCCGCCACCACCACACACCAATTTGTTATACACCCATGACTGCCTCGCTGCGTTCCATTTATAGTCACGGTAACGGGTGTAAGATAAGCGTAGCCCGCCCCTTTGTGGGTGATAAAATTTGGTACAAAATGAGAGTGTGTGTTTGTGTGATTTTGTATGTGTGTGTGTGCGAGCGCGCGCGAGCGTTTGTGTACGTGTACTCACCTAATTTTGCTAGCAGGATCAAGGATCTGCTTCTACTACCCCGCTTTTCGACCATCATTTTAATGAATGACTTTTCTCTAGTTTTTCGTAATATATTTACATCTAAAATTGTATATAGGATTGGCATCGACAAATTCCTCTTTTAATCCGTTTTCCATATTTACGACTCTTAGACTTAAAAAAAAATTTCAGGCATCTTTGTGACTCATTTGTGTTTCTAGTTTCTAAGTATGTCCCCTCGTTCTACTGTATCTTAACGTGAACATTACTGCTATACCTACTTTGTTAATCCCCATTTAGAATCTTGTACGTCGTTCTCTTGTTTGCCCTATTCCTTCCTCCATTGTTTTGAGGGCCAGTACCCTCAGTCTTTCTTCATAGCTTATTACCTTTAGCTCAGAAACGAGACTTGTTGCATATTTTTGGAGTTTTTCTAGTTTTTTGTTTTTGTAGGCAGGGGTTCCGTTCTGGGCCAGCACATTTAATAATAGTTTCTAAAGGACAACCTTTAGAAATCTTTTTCTAATCGTTATTCTGCTGATGTGCGCCTCTAGTGTAAGATCTCCAGTCATGTCCACTCCTAAGTCTCTCTCTTTTTCACAAGTTGGAAGTTTTCTTTTCATCCTGTACTGTATTTGAGGTCTAATTGTTTCAACTCCATTCCTTATAATCTTGCATTTTCCAAGGTTAAAGTCTAGTAGCCATTTCTCATACCATCTCTGGAGATTGTTTGACTCATCCTGTAATGAACTGTAGTTTTCCTCTCAGTTCAGACTCGCATCAATAGCTTAACATCGTCAGCAAACATGGATAAGAATAAGTTTACTTTTTTTATCATTTACATTTATAAAAATGTAAACTTTTTCATGTAAACAACATGAAAAGTTTTGAGTTTTCATGTTTCATTAGAAACAGAGATGAGCCCTAACACCGACTCTTGAGGTACTCAACTCAAGGGAAGTACTAATATTGAAAAGAGTTTTTTTTAATTGGTTTGAGAATTGGATACTTATACGAGTACGAAAGTAGGAATTGGGTACGGTAGGGGGTATGTAGGTTCATATTGTACCCATTATCATGCTGAGGTGCCACCTAATTATTATGTTCTTCCTCCCATGCTTCCTCTTTTCCTCTCTTCATCCTTCCTCCCTCCCTCTCATCCTCCCTCCCTCTCCCTATCACATCTATGCCTCTCACCCTCCTCCAAATAAACACGGCGAGAACACATTATCCCCATTAATGGTAAACGTGCCCCTAAGTAATTTTTACCCTCGTATATCCAATGAATATTAATGGGGAAGTGGGGGGTTGGGGGGTAGGAATAAACTTGGTAATTTTTCTCCGGCTGGTGCCTATTAAAAATGCTTGTGCGAATTAAAAAGTTTCAAGACCTTTCCTCCACTCTTTTTTATCTTAGGAGGACGAGGAAGGTCTTCTTGGCAGCGTGGCGGGACAATGGTCGGTCTCTTGCTGGTGTAAGACTTAGAGAGAGGAAATTGTCGAGGTTGCTGGTGTGGTGAAGGATATCTGCGGGGTCAGCGTGTGCGGGGAGGGGGAGTGCTGTTCTTCACTTGAGCGGTCAGTTTATATATATCCCTCTTGTTGTGGGGAACGGTCACCTTCTACCCACTTGTGGTGGAGAACAATTACATTCTACCCACCTGCTGCAGAGAACGATCACTTTCTACCCACCTGCAGCGGAGAACGATCACTTTCTGCCCACCTGCAGCGGAGAACGATCACTTTCTACCCACTTATGGTGGAGAACGATAATTGTCTACCTATTGCGACGGAGAACAACCACTTTCTACAGTGTTGTCAGTGTAATACATTGTCTACAGTGTAATACAGTGTTGTCTCAGCCTAGCCATGGTGTAAAACAAGGTTGTCTCAGCATAGCCATGGTGTAATACAGGGTGTCTCAGCCTAGCCATGGTGTAATACAGTGTTGTCTCAGCCTAGCCATGGTGTAATACAGTGTTGTCTCAGCCTTGCCATGGTGTAATACAGTGTTGTCTCAGCCTAGCCATGGTGTAATACAGTGTTGTCTCAGCCTAGCTATGTTGTAATACAGTGTTGTCTCAGCCTAGCCATGGTGTAATACAGTGTTGTCTCAGCCTAGCCTTGGTGTAATACAGGGCTGTCTCAGCCTAGCCATGGTGTAATACAGGGTGTCTCAGCCTAGCCATGGTGTAATACAGGGTGTCTCAGCCTAGCCATGATGTAATACAGGGTGTCTCAGCCTAGCCATGGTGTAATACAGGGTGTTTCAGCCTAGCCATGGTGTAATACAGGGTGTCTCAGCCTAGCCATGGTGTAATACAGGGTGTCTCAGCCTAGCCATGGTGTAATACAGGGTGTTTCAGCCTAGCCCTGGTGTAATACAGTGTGTCTCAGCCTAGCCATGGTGTAATACAGGGTGTCTCAGCCTAGCCAGGGTTTAATACAGGGTTGTCTCAGCCTAGTCATGGTGTAATACAGGGTGTCTCAGCCTAGCCATGGTGTAATACAGTGTGTCTCAGCCTAGCCATGGTGTAATACAGGGTGTCTCAGCCTAGCCATGGTGTAATATAGGGTGTCTCAGCCTAGCCATGGTGTAATACAGGGTGTCTCAGCCTAGCCCTGGTGTAATACAGTGTGTCTCAGCCTAGCCATGGTGTAATACAGGGTGTCTCAGCCTAGCCATGGTTTAATACAGGGTTGCCTCAGCCTAGCCATGGTGTAATACAGGGTGTCTCAGCCTAGCCATGGTGTAATACAGGGTGTCTTAGCCTAGCCATGGTTTAATACAGGGTTGTCTCAGCCTAGCCATGGTGTAATACAGGGTGTCTCAGCCTAGCCATGGTTTAATACAGGGTTGTCTCAGCCTAGCCATGGTTTAATACAGGGTTGTCTCAGCCTAGCCATGGTTTAATACAGGGTTGTCTCAGCCTAGCCATGGTGTAATACAGGATGTCTCAGCCTAGCCATGGTTTAATACAGGGTTGTCTCAGCCTAGCCATGGTGTAATACAGGGTGTCTCAGCCTAGCCATGGTTTAATACAGGGTGTCTCAGCCTAGCTATTTTGTAATACAGGGTGTCTCAGCCTAGCCATGGTGTAATACAGGGTGTCTCAGCCTAGCTATGGTGTAATATGTGTGGAGAAGAAATACTTTTATATGACGGGAATAATGATTGCATTATAAATCCTTTTATTAGTGAAAGTGATCACTTACTAGGGTTATTTCCATTTTATTGAGGAAGGGAATGTACACTCCCTCATTAAACACGGGAAAGATCTATTTCTAGCCTACTAATCTAGTTCACATCGTACCGCGTGATGGAAGAATGAGAAGTGTGTGGCAGTTTGGCATGGGACCGATCACATTCTCTCCGCTAATCCGGAGAATAATAACGTGTCCATTTGATTATAATTTTCTTTAAAAATTGCATTTGTAATATTCTTGTTTTGATCCATTACAACATATTGGGGGGGGTTGGGGGGTAGGAATAAACTTGGTAATTTTTCTCCGGCTGGTGCCTATTAAAAATGCTTGTGCGAATTAAAAAGTTTCAAGACCTTTCCTCCACTCTTTTTTATCTTAGGAGGACGAGGAAGGTCTTCTTGGCAGCGTGGCGGGACAATGGTCGGTCTCTTGCTGGTGTAAGACTTAGAGAGAGGAAATTGTCGAGGTTGCTGGTGTGGTGAAGGATATCTGCGGGGTCAGCGTGTGCGGGGAGGGGGAGTGCTGTTCTTCACTTGAGCGGTCAGTTTATATATATCCCTCTTGTTGTGGGGAACGGTCACCTTCTACCCACTTGTGGTGGAGAACAATTACATTCTACCCACCTGCTGCAGAGAACGATCACTTTCTACCCACCTGCAGCGGAGAACGATCACTTTCTGCCCACCTGCAGCGGAGAACGATCACTTTCTACCCACTTATGGTGGAGAACGATAATTGTCTACCTATTGCGACGGAGAACAACCACTTTCTACCCATTTAAAGTGGGTAGAAACTACGCACCAACTTTCTCTACCCACCTTAGTAGAGAAATTACTCGACCTTTACCTTCTCAGTAGAGTAAAGTAGACTAAGGACCCCCCCCCACCTGATAATAATTTAATCAATGTGTCTAATATTCATAGTAAACTTATGTTCACCAAGAAGCTGCTTTTCCAGACGTAGGCACAAGGCCATCACTAAGGACAAGGGGCCAGGTTCACGAAGCAGTTACGCAAGCGCTTACGAACCTGTACATCTTTTCTAAATCTTTGGAGGCTTTGTTTACGATTATTAAACAGTTAATGAGCTCCGAAGCACCAGGAGGCTGTTTATAACAGTAACAACAGTTGATTGGCAAGTTTTCATGCTTGTAAACTGTTTAATAAATGTAATCAAAGCCGTCAATGATTGAGGAAAGATGTTCACGTTCGTAAGTACTTGCGTAACTGCTTCGTGAATCAGCCCAAGGATTCTTTTCTCATATAAAGTATGACATTCGGTATTTAAAAAGTCATCCACATTTCCGTAGAAATAAACTTTCCTTATTAAGACTACTCATAACCAAGTCGATAGAGCTTCGGCCTGAAGCTTGGGGTACACGGTTCGAGTCTCCTAGAGCCCAGGTGAATGGAGTACGATATTTCAGAAACTGTTAAGAAGGAGTCGGAAACAGGGTAGTGTGCTTCAGGGTTTTGCTGAATGGACGAGCAGTGATAAAAGAGTGTCCCAAAATTAGGAGACAACAAAACTGGGGCTGGATTGGTAGTTTCGTTTTATCAAACGAGTCTTGCCAATTCGGCCGACCACATTCCATTTCTCTATCTTCGACAGTAAGCATAGATGCAGCAATCTTTGCAAAATTCTCGCAGAATTTTCCGAAATAAGTAATATCCTCCTGAGATATTGCAAAACCCTTTCTGTTCTGGAGGAGTCACATGTCTGTCTGACTGTGTACCCCCAGTACTCTCTCTTCCCCTATTTTATGGTCAAGTTGGCTTTATCGATTTTTTGAGCAACCCAACAGGATTTTGTTTTTTGTTTCTTTTACACAGGAGAATTCAGGAAATAGACGCCTTGTGACTCCTGTTAGCAGGCTGAGAACTCTGCCTCACCCCTACTAGTTCCCCCTGGAACACGACTCTAATCGGTTTTACTCCCAGGTCCGCATTTACGGCTGGGTGAACATGGGCGACCAGTTATGGATGGTCGTCAGTTAATCCTTCCCGGATTAAGGTTTTTGTTACGTGCAAGTGAGAGTACGCATCATGTGTACTGTGTTGTGTGTGTGCGTATATCTTACTACTAAGCCAACTACTGACCATCTCCATGATGCAGCCCCCGTGAACTACCAAACTACGAGAAAGGGATCTGCTCCCAGGTACAGGTAAGGGAGCCGGTGGCTGAGCGGACAGAACACTGGGCACGTGATCCTGTGGTTCCGGGTTCGATCCCGGATGCCGGCGAGAAACAATGGGCAGAGTTTCATTCACCCTGATGCTCCTGATATCTAGCAGTAAATAGATACCTGGGAGTTAGTCATCTGTCACGGGCTGCTTCCTGGGGGTGGAGGCCTGGTCGTGGACCGGGTCGCGGGGACACTAAGCCCCGAAATCATCTCATGATAACCTCAAGATAACCTATTCATGTATGGAGGGAGGGGGAGAGAGGGGGGCAGCAAAAAGTATATATTCGCTGGTTAACATTGTGTACATGAATTGCCGCGTCTGTGGTAGAAAATATAGTAAAGAAATGTATAAATAATTTATCAGAGTTAAACCACTTATCCGTAGTTCCATACTTAGCCATTTACTGGTACTAGGATCTCCCAACCTAGCCCTGGTGTAATACAGTGTGTCTCAGCCTAGCCATGGTGTAATACAGGGTGTCTCAGCCTAGCCATGGTGTAATACAGTGTGTCTCAGCCTAGCCATGGTGTAATACAGGGTGTCTCAGCCTAGCCATGGTGTAATACAGGGTGTCTCAGCCTAGCCCTGGTGTAATACAGTGTGTCTCAGCCAAGCCATGGTGTAATACAGGGTGTCTCAGCCTAGCCATGGTGTAATACAGGGTGTCTCACCCTAGCCATGGTGTAATACAGTGTGTCTCAGCCTAGCCATGGTGTAATACAGGGTGTCTCAGCCTAGCCATGGTGTAATACAGGGTGTCTCAGCCTAGCCATGGTGTAATACAGGGTGTCTCAGCCTAGCCATGGTGTAATACAGGGTGTCTCAGCCTAGCCATGGTGTAATACAGGGTGTCTCAGCCTAGCCATGGTGTAATACAGGGTGTCTCAGCCTAGCCATGTAATACAGGGTTGTCTCAGCCTAGCCATGGTGTAATACAGGGTGTCTCAGCCTAGCCATGGTGTAATACAGGGTGTCTCAGCTTAGCCATGGTGTGATACAGGGTGTCTCAGCCTAGCCATGGTGTAATACAGGGTTGTCTCAGCCTAGCCATGGTGTAATACAGGGTGTCTCAGCCTAGCCATGGTGTAATACAGGGTGTCTCAGCCTAGCCATGGTGTAATACAGGGTGTCTCAGCCTAGCCATGGTGTAATACAGGGTGTCTCAGCCTAGCCATGGTGTAATACAGGGTGTCTCAGCTTAGCCATGGTGTAATACAGTGTTGTCTCAGCCTAGCCATGGTGTAATACAGGGTGTCTCAGCTTAGCCATGGTGTAATACAGGGTGTCTCAGCCTAGCCATGGTGTAATACAGGGTGTCTCAGCTTAGCCATGGTGTAATACAGGGTGACTCAGCCTAGCCATGGTGTAATACAGGGTGTCTTAGCCTAGCCATGGTGTAGTACAGGGTGTCTCAGCCTAGCCATGGTGTAATACAGGGTGTCTCAGCCTAGCCATGGTGTAATACAGGGTGTCTCAGCCTAGCCATGGTGTAATACAGGGTTATCTCAGCCAAGCCATGGTGTAATGCAGGGTGTCTCAGCTTAGCCTTGGTGTAAAACAATGTTGTCTCAGCCAAGCCATGGTGTAATACAGGGTGTCTCAGCCTAGCCATGGTGTAATACAAGGTTGTCTCTGCCTAGCCATGGTGTAATACAGTGTTGTCTCAACCTTGCCATGGTGTAATACAGTGTTGTCTCAGCCTAGCCATGGTGTAAAACAAGGTTGTCTCAGCATAGCCATGGTGTAATACAGGGTGTCTCAGCCTAGCCATGGTGTAATACAGTGTTGTCTCAGCCTAGCCATGGTGTAATACAGTGTTGTCTCAGCCTTGCCATGGTGTAATACAGTGTTGTCTCAGCCTAGCCATGGTGTAATACAGTGTTGTCTCAGCCTAGCTATGTTGTAATACAGTGTTGTCTCAGCCTAGCCATGGTGTAATACAGTGTTGTCTCAGCCTAGCCTTGGTGTAATACAGGGCTGTCTCAGCCTAGCCATGGTGTAATACAGGGTGTCTCAGCCTAGCCATGGTGTAATACAGGGTGTCTCAGCCTAGCCATGATGTAATACAGGGTGTCTCAGCCTAGCCATGGTGTAATACAGGGTGTTTCAGCCTAGCCATGGTGTAATACAGGGTGTCTCAGCCTAGCCATGGTGTAATACAGGGTGTCTCAGCCTAGCCATGGTGTAATACAGGGTGTTTCAGCCTAGCCCTGGTGTAATACAGTGTGTCTCAGCCTAGCCATGGTGTAATACAGGGTGTCTCAGCCTAGCCAGGGTTTAATACAGGGTTGTCTCAGCCTAGCCATGGTGTAATACAGGGTGTCTCAGCCTAGCCATGGTGTAATACAGTGTGTCTCAGCCTAGCCATGGTGTAATACAGGGTGTCTCAGCCTAGCCATGGTGTAATATAGGGTGTCTCAGCCTAGCCATGGTGTAATACAGGGTGTCTCAGCCTAGCCCTGGTGTAATACAGTGTGTCTCAGCCTAGCCATGGTGTAATACAGGGTGTCTCAGCCTAGCCATGGTTTAATACAGGGTTGCCTCAGCCTAGCCATGGTGTAATACAGGGTGTCTCAGCCTAGCCATGGTGTAATACAGGGTGTCTTAGCCTAGCCATGGTTTAATACAGGGTTGTCTCAGCCTAGCCATGGTGTAATACAGGGTGTCTCAGCCTAGCCATGGTTTAATACAGGGTTGTCTCAGCCTAGCCATGGTTTAATACAGGGTTGTCTCAGCCTAGCCATGGTTTAATACAGGGTTGTCTCAGCCTAGCCATGGTGTAATACAGGATGTCTCAGCCTAGCCATGGTTTAATACAGGGTTGTCTCAGCCTAGCCATGGTGTAATACAGGGTGTCTCAGCCTAGCCATGGTTTAATACAGGGTTGTCTCAGCCTAGCCATGGTTTAATACAGGGTTGTCTCAGCCTAGCCATGGTTTAATACAGGGTTGTCTCAGCCTAGCCATGGTGTAATACAGGATGTCTCAGCCTAGCCATGGTTTAATACAGGGTTGTCTCAGCCTAGCCATGGTGTAATACAGGGTGTCTCAGCCTAGCCATGGTTTAATACAGGGTGTCTCAGCCTAGCTATTTTGTAATACAGGGTGTCTCAGCCTAGCCATGGTGTAATACAGGGTGTCTCAGCCTAGCTATGGTGTAATATGTGTGGAGAAGAAATACTTTTATATGACGGGAATAATGATTGCATTATAAATCCTTTTATTAGTGAAAGTGATCACTTACTAGGGTTATTTCCATTTTATTGAGGAAGGGAATGTACACTCCCTCATTAAACACGGGAAAGATCTATTTCTAGCCTACTAATCTAGTTCACATCGTACCGCGTGATGGAAGAATGAGAAGTGTGTGGCAGTTTGGCATGGGACCGATCACATTCTCTCCGCTAATCCGGAGAATAATAACGTGTCCATTTGATTATAATTTTCTTTA
>NC_091153.1:21822916-21830416 GCF_040958095.1 Procambarus clarkii
TCTCAGTTTCCCTCTTTACTTTAAAAGCGGGTGGTCCTTCGTAATTTAATTTACTATTTAATTATTAATTAATCAGAATCAAACCCAAATATCCCACATGATGGTCCTTCGAACCGGATAAGCATTAAATCTATAATTAAAATATTAACCATTAATAGCTAATCCTTGTGTGATAGAAGCTAGACTAACTATTTAATTAATTGTGTCAACTAACATTGTAACACATTAGTTAGCCTAGATCACACTAACATATTGCTACCTTTACTTCATGTATAAAGTAGCTTTAGTGGGTCATAGCCAATTACCCACAACACTTAGACCTATACCTCACACCGAGGTGAGAATCTTTAGGTCACCAGGAGCAACAGCTCATAACTTTTACAATAACACCACCCTAACACCTGCGTTAGAGTGGCCTCACCACCTAACCATCATATACTTAGGTGGTAATGACATCCACCCCACTCGTCATCCAGCCGAGGTGATCAAACACCTCAAAAACATAATTTCTTCTTTCAAGCTCATCAGTGAATCAGTAGTATTCACATTAGTGGAGCCTCGCCAACCAAGCAAAGATAATCGTTGGGGAGTAACTCCGGAATACTACCTGAGAGCTGCTAAGTACATAAATTTCAGACTGAAAAAACGAGTGAGATTGGATGTCACATATATCCAATTTACAGCCAGACCTTACAGACAGAACCTGAACAGAGACGGTGTACATTTGTCAGGGGAATCTAGGTTGCATGTGGTTGACAAGTTAATTAACACCATCAACCATCACAAAAGGCTGTGGCTAGCAAGCCAAACTTAACTGTACATAATTGTTCACCTGTGTGTGCAAGAGCACTCTTATAAAACAAAAAACCCAAAAATACAGCACAACTATATTTACCTTATTGCACCACAATAATCTTTACCCATGTTATTAGGTAGAATTTAGGCTGAGATTGTGCTGAATTTGGTACAAGCCCAGACTAAATAATTTTATAGTTCTTAGTTAGGAATTATTACGACTAGACCTAAAACTAGTCAGTGTTGTGTATATATTACATTATTTGTGCTGACCCTCTATAGGGTGGGATAAATTTTTGAGATAACTCTGATTGGAGTGTCTCCATAATATTTCTCTTGTATACATTATTTTGTGTATCTATTTTGCGTATTGCTGGATTATCTCCATTAACTCTGATGGTGATAAGGATGAGCTAACCGGACGAGAACTAATGGTGGAGTTCAGACAGTACACAAAATATCTAGCTATTTGTTGTTAGGTAGGTAGGTACATTCAACCTCAAGTGAGGTAAAATATAAAGTAGTCACCTTAATTTAGGCTACAATTAATGTTACCTGTTCACTAATGAACAAGTACCCAAGCTTAATTAGTAATACATATGCTAACACTGTGAAGTTTGAACCTAAGCCAACATGGCTACTCCTGAAGAATTGAGGAGAACCTACATTGGCCTTAAAGGTCACTTGACCAGATTAATTAATAAGGCTGATGACTTAACTAAAGATAATCCCATTGACTCTTATCACTTAGAGTCAACAGTTAGATTGGCTGATCTGAAATTTGATCAAGTCAGAACTGCAGGTCAATCTTATCTTGCTCTGCTAAATACTGTAGAAATTGATCCTGATGAAGTAAGTCAAATAGTAACCGACATCTCCCAATATGAAGAGGAGACTCATGATAAAATTTTCAGGCTATCTAAATTAGCCAAACAGTCTGGACCCAATGCCAGCAACACTGGGTCTCACTTCAATAATCACTTACCTGAGGTTCGTTTACCTACTCTAGACTTGCCCACCTTTTCGGGATTAGATACAGAAAATTGGGACAATTTTTGGACTTCTTTTGAAGTTCACATCCATAAGAAACAGTCTCTAGACAAAGTTTCTAAATTTTCATACCTACTCAGTCTTCTCACAGGAGAGGCTAAAAAGGTCATACATAACCTTAATCTTAATGAGAGTAATTATGAGGAAGCTATAAAACTCCTGAAGTTAAACTATTGCAACAAAGAGTCAAGTATAGCCACCCTTTATTATCAATTGCTAGATCTGAATGCACCAAACAGTAGACCAGAGTCACTTCAAAGCATCAGACTAGAAGTAGAGTCTCTAGTGAAGGCCTTAGGTACCAAGGTTAATATATCTAGTTCTGAATGGTCTATCAAGCTATTGTTACAGAGGAAATTACCTCGAAACGTCTTGACAGAGCTCTGCTCACATTATAATACTGAGTTTCTTACTCTCGATCAGATTTTCGAGGGGTTGAGGATCACAGTTAATAGGTTAAAGACTCATGACAAAATTAAACCTGAGTCCAAACCAATTAATACTGATATTTCAGTCAAACCTAAACAGACTCCAAGTAAGTCTAATAAATATAAATCCAAACCTCCTCCATCCACCAGGAAAAGAAGTGGAAATGTAGGTACCTACTCAGTATCTCCTTCAGAGATAACTCATGACTTGTCTACTAAAGAGACTAAGTCTATTAATCAAAGAAAGTGTCTGTTCTGCAATCAGGAACACACCACTTCCCAATGCTCAGCTTATCCTACGTATAATGCTAGAGTTAAAAGGTTACAGGAATTGCACAAATGCACTAAATGTATGGGTTCTCATGATCCCAAGAAATGTGCAGTACCACTACGTACTTGCAACCGTTGTAACCAGGGTGTACACCATTACGCCTTATGTAGGAAATCTCCTACACCAACTATAACCACTGGAGAGAATTTTACTAATTCTATTGCAGTGCAATATTGTAAAGTACATCACGAAGTGAATGTACTCGCTACTGAGTCAGGCGTTACTACCTTGCCTACCGCTCAGCTTAAATTAATAAACCGAAGATCTAGAATTAACAGTAGAGGTCTCTTTGACCAAGGTTCCCAAAAAACCTTCATCACACAACAGTTGGTAGATGATTTAAATTTAAAACCTACCAAAAGTGTGAAGTTAAACATTTCTAGTTTCCTATCAAATAGTGGACCACGTGACTACAAGGTAGTTAAATTACTAGTTAGACTAGGATCCTCTGCTAGCCCAATCCATGCGGTGGTAGTGGATAAGATTCCTACGGACCTGCAGGTCACAGGATTAGCTCGCACAGCGAGACACCTTAAGCGAAACTGCATGAGGCTAGCGGATCATAAAATAAATTCCGATTGTCTCACAGATATTGGAATATTAATAGGCGCGGATCATTACTACAAGTTTATCACTGGATGCACTAGGCAACATGGTATGAATTTGTTGTCGTCCGCAGGTGGCAAATTGCTCACAGGACCCGTGCTTTTCAGACAAGGTCCAGCGCCCACAAACCAATAATGTAATTGTGGCGTGACTAGGCTTAGAGCAGTCACCCCTACGCTTCAGGGAAATAGCCGAGGACATTGAGTCTGACCCACCAATACATCGATTGTGGGATTTAGATACGTTAGGCATCATCCCTGAGCAACCAAGTCCTGATGATACATGGACTTACCAGCAATATCTGGATACAGTTGTCTACTCAAATAAACAATACTGGGTAAGACTTCCATGGAAGTTAGATCATCCCCAACTTCCAGTAATTATTTTATGGCAGCCTCACAATCGCGGTCTCAATTAACACGACTGCAGAAGCAGCCAGACAAACTAACCATGTATCACCAACTTATCCAACAACAACTTGACAATAAGTTCATTGAAGTTGTTGAACACGATGACCGAAAAACAGGTCATTATTTACCTCACCATGCTGTGGTAAAAGACTCACTGACAACACCTATTCGTATTGTCTTTAATTGCAGTGCTAAAGTAAAGCCTAATAGTGTGTCTCTAAATGAATGTCTCCAAACGGGACCTAGCCTAACACAAAGGCTACATGACGTATTGTTACGATTTCGCACAGGCATTTTTGCCTACACTGCTGACATCAGCAAAGCCTTTCTCCGAGTAGGATTGCAGGAGGAAGATCGTGACTACACAAAATTCCTCTGGTACAAGGACCCACTGGATCCTAACAGTGAAATAATCACCTATCGGTTCGCCTCTGTATTATTTGGTGCTACATCCTCACCGTTTCTTTTGCAAGCAACATTAGACACGCATTTGAGGAAATCAGACAGCCCTTATAAGGCAACCATTAGCGACAACTTATATGTCGACAATTTCCAGGGGACAACTAATGATCAAGCTGATCTGGTAGAAATCTACCATGAGGCTAACCGTGAACTGTTAGGAGCTAATATGCCTCTACAGTCATGGGCCTCAAATAATAAACTGCTTAACCAGTTAATTGAGAAAGAATTTCCCGATTATCAGGTACCCAGTAAATTAAAGGTTCTAGGCGTGGAATGGAACACCAACACTGACGAGATGAATGTCAAGTCAGTGCAAACTGATAACTCAACCCTTACCATGAGAACACTGCTCTCATTTGTCAGTCAACCATTTGACCCTTTAGGCCTACTTAGTCCTATATTAATAAGGGGCAAACTCCTAATGCAGGAGTGCTGGCAACAACATATGGGATGGGATGATCCGTTACCAAGTGAGTTACAAGCCAAATGGCAAATACTCTCAACGGATTTTAATCAGTTCGGTGTTTTGAAATTTCCACGTAATGCTTCAGGACCAAACTTACCCACCAATTTGCACGTTTTTTGCGATGCCTCTGGCAAAGCATATGGCGCAGTAGCCTATTTAGTTAACAGTGCTCAATCAATTTTATTCACATCAAAAGCAAGAGTTGCTCCCATCAAGAAGAGATCCTTACCTCAGATGGAGTTGACTGCATTGCTAGTGGGAGTAAGGTTGGCCCATTGCCTGGCAAAGACACTCAGTAATATCCACTTTGGTGAGATTGTAGTGTGGTCAGACAACGAGGCAGTCTTACAATGGGTAAGAAACAATAACAACAAGACTCCTTACGTCAGTAATCGCGTCAGGGAGATTCATGATTTATCCGCAGGTTATAAGTTTAGACATGTCCCTACTTAGGACAATCCTGCCGATTATTTATCAAGAGGATTGACATTAAAACAACTTGTCAAATCTTCGCTGTGGTTCAACGGACCTTCATGGCTTGTTGGTGGTCAGTGGCCCAAACAAAGGCCACAAGTCATAGTGACCAGTATCACCGCTCCCATGAAGGAACCAGAGCCTCAGCGAACATTAGCCATTAATCCTCATCATTATTCTAATTTAAGCAAATTGTTACGAGTGACTGCACACGTGTTTGATTTTCTCTCTCACGTAGGGATTCGACACAAATTTCCCAATCCTGTTCACTATTGGATTAAGCGGGCGCAGCAAGAGACTTACGGAAGCGAATTTGAGAATCTTCCGGATAAACTCACTAAATCTCTGGGCATCTGGTACGATGTCAACACTCATAACATACTACGATGTGGAGGACGTTTGCTACATGCAAAGATTGACTTAGACACTAAGAACCCAATCCTTTTACCTCGCCACCACATCATAACTAAACTTTTTGTCTTACATCACCATCAATATGGTTCCCTACATGGTGGAGTTTTAGATACTCTCACCGACCTTAGACAAAAGTACTGGCTTCCTCAAGGTCGTCAGACTGTTAAGACCATTATTAAATCTTGTGTAATCTGTAAGAGATACGACGCTAGAGTCTGTCCTTACCCAGGACCTCCTCCACTCCCAGAAGAGCGAGTAGTTCATCTTCGTCCATTCGAAACCACTGGAGTAGATTATACCGGAGCCTTACTCCTCACTGGTAACCCAGATAATATACCCGTGAAGGCGTACATTTGTCTCTTTACCTGTGCTACAACCAGAGGCGTGCACTTAGAGGTCACCCCAGACATGAGTGCTGAAGCTTTCATTCAAGCTTTCCGCAGATTTGCTGCCCGTCGATCATGTCCTAGATTAATGATATCAGACAACGGATCTAATTTTGTAGCGGGAGAAAGTTGTTTGCGAGAAGTCTGGAACCACCCTGAAGTGCAATCAGTCTTACAAAGAAGACAATGTCACTGGAAATTCATAGCACCAAGAGCCCCTTGGCAAGGTGGGTTCTATGAGCGAATGGTAGGCACAGTCAAAAGATGTCTAAGGAAAACGTTACACCGACAAAGGGTCAGTTACTCAGAACTCCAAACTATTGTTGTGGAAATCGAGGCGCGAGTCAATAACCGCCCGATCACCTACCTGTCTGATGATTACACCCAGAGAGAACCACTGAGCCCCTCTCACTTGATCCATGGAGGTCTACTGAGCCCTCTCATTCCCTTAGCCGAGGAGGACCCTGTAGACCCGTCCCATGTGACCAGAGGAGACTTGGTGGAAAGCTACCAGCATCTTTCTAGAGTTATTAACAGGTGGAATGAGGTGTGGACTCGAGAATACCTCACAGCTCTACGAGAGTACCACTACGGAGCTTCGAGTCCTTACAATAAGGTACAATTAAAACCTGGAGACCTTGTACTAGTCGACAGTGATGGACCAAGGTCCGAGTGGCCTATAGGAAAAATCGTCACCATCCACCCAGATCGACAAGGTGTCCTAAGAGTGGTTAAGGTCTTATGCAAAGGCAACACTACTCTAAAAACTTTAGAGAAGCTGGTTCCCCTAGAACTGACTGAACAAGATTATCAGTCAGATCCAGTTTCCCCAGTAATTTCAGAGGACAATGAATTTGTTCCTCCAAGCAACCGTCCCACTAGAGCTGCAGCTCAACAATGTAGGCGGAATTTGCGAGCCTATTATAACTCTGAAGAAGAATAATTTCCTTCATTTCCCACTAAGAAAACTGTGCTGATACTACGATGTCATATCACGTAACGAAACATTACACGTCACTATGACCCAAGATATCGCATCACTGTAGATTCTGTTAGTTTAAATTGGGAGAGTTAAATTTTATAAATATTGTGTAGGCTACAAACAACATGTTTCAGTTGACATGTAAATAGCAAGACTCAAATTCTTGTAAGTCCTTGATAAATCCGGGACGTTCGTTATGTGTGTACTAACATACTAATGTATTAATCTTAATATCACTTCGGGATAGGTCAGTACAACACAGTACACTGCGACCCTGGGAATCCCCCCCCGGAGTTATGTTGGATATTTCCAACATCGAATACAGCATTGTTGTATTCTCATTACTTATTACTAACCATACTAAATATTGTAGTAAGTAAAATTAACAACTCGTAGAATTCTCCTGTACTAATAATTCATCTGTGCATTAGGATAGAATTCTCACGTCACCTGACGCCAGTATTGCGTCAGATTTCTTTACAGTAAAACACATTATATTCAATTTGTGTGAGAATTAAATACGATTCTCCATAATTAAAGCATTCTGTATGACAACTGATTGCAGACGAATTGTTCTCTAACTAAAAACCGAATAGAGCGTTAGAATCATAGCGTCTACCTCGCGATAGAGTTAACGTCATCAATGAATGCCATGGGGAGACATTAATTCCTCTCCCTTATATATTTACTATTCTT
>NC_091153.1:21836237-21923737 GCF_040958095.1 Procambarus clarkii
GTAGTCTCTCCTCGTAGCTCATACCCCTCAGTTCGGGTACTAGTCTGGTGGCAAACCTTTGAACCTTTTCCAGTTTAATCTTATGATTGACTAGATATGGACCCCATGCAGGAGCCGCATACTCCAGGATTGCTCTGACATATGTGGTATATAATGTTCTAAAAGATTCCTTACTCAAGTTTCTAAAGGTCGTTCTTATGTTCCAACCTGGCATATGCCGCTGATGTTATCCTCCTGATATAAGCTTCAGAGGACAGGTCTGGCGTGATATCAACCCCCAGGTCTTTCTCTCTCTCTGACTCTTGAAGAAATTCATCTCCCAGACGATACCTAGTATCTGGTCTCCTGCTCCAAACACCTATCTTCATTACATTACATTTGCTTGGGTTAAACTCTAACAACCATTTGTTTGACCATTCCTGCAGCTTGTCCAGGTCTTCTTCAAGCCTCAAGCTGTCCTCCTCCTCTCTCTTAATCCTTCTCATAATTTTGGCGTCGTCAGCAAACATTGAAAGGAATGAGTCTATACCCTCTGGAAGATCATTTACGTATATCAGAAATAGGATACGTTCGAGTACAGAGCCCTGTAGGACTCCACTGGTGACTTGACGCCAATCTGAGGTCTCACCCCTCACTGTAACTCTCTGCTTCCTATTGCTTAGGTACTCCCTTATCCACTGAAGTACCTTACCAGCTACACCTGCCTGTCTCTCCAGCTTATGTACCATTCTCTTGTGCGGTACTGTGTCAAAGGCTTTCCGACAATCCAAGAAAATGCAGCTCGCCCAACCTTCTCTTTCTTGCTTAATCTTTGTCAACTGGTCGTAGAATTCTATAGAGCTAGTCAGGCAAGATTTACCCTCCCTGAATCCATGTTGATGGGTTGTCACGAAGTCCCTTCTCTCCAAATGTGTTACTAGGTTTTTCTCACGATCTTCTCCATCACCTTGCATGGTATACAAGTCAAGAACACTGGCCTGTAGTTCAGTACCTCTTACCTGTCGCCTTTTTTGTATACTGGGACCACATTCGCCGTCTTCCATATTTCTGGTAGGTCTCCCGTCTCCAATGACCTACTATACACTATGGAGAGTGGCAAGGAAAGTGCCTCTGCACACCCTTTCAGTACCCATGGCGAGTTGCCGTCTGGACCAACAGCCTTTCTAACATCCAGATCCAGTAGGTGTCTCTTAACATCCTCTCTCGTAATTTCGAACCCTTCCAAGGCCGCCTGATTTACTTCCCTTTCTCCTAACACAGTGACCTCACCTTGTTCTATTGTGAATACCTCCTGGAACCTTTTGTTGAGTTCTTCACACACCTCTTTGTCATTCTCTGTATACCTGTCCTCGCCTGTTCTAAGTTTCATTACCTGTTCTTTCACTGTTGTTTTCCTCCTGATGTGACTGTGGAGTAGCTTTGGTTCGGTCTTCACTTTGTTTGCTATATCATTTTCACATTTTTTCTCTGCCTCTCTTCACACTCTAACATACTCATTCCTGGTTCTCTGGTATCTCTCTGTGCTTTCTGGTGTTCTGTTATTCCGGAAGTTCCTCTACGCCCTTTTGTTCAGCCCCTTTGCTTCCATACATGCCCTATGATACCATGGATTCTTCTTTGGTTTCTCGGATTTTTTTCTTTGGGACGGGATGAACCTGTTCACTGCCTCCTGACACTTTTGGGTGACATAGTCCATCATATCTTGTACAGACTTATCTCTGAGGTCTGTGTCCCAAGGTATTCCCTTAGGAAACTTCTCATCACCTCATAGTTCCCCTTTCGGTATGCCAGCCTTTTGTTTCCTAATTCTTTTTGGGGGAGATAATTCCTAGCTCTACCAGATACTCAAAGTTCAGTACACTGTGGTCACTCATTCCCAAGGGTGCTTCCATCTTAACTTCCCTTATATCCCACTCATTTAGGGTAAATATCAAATCAAGCAAGGCTGGTTCATCCTCTCCTCTCATTCTTGTTGGTTGCTTGATGTGCTGGCATAGAAAGTGCCTTGTTGTTATGTTCAGCAGCATAGCTCTTCATATTTCTGGTCCTCCATGCGGATCTCTGTTCTTCCAGTCTATCTTCCCGTGGTTGAAGTCTCTCATGATTTGTAGTCCAGATCCATTCCTGCTGGCAACAGAAGCTGCTCTCTCTATTATGTTAATGGTGGCCATGTTGTTTCTATCATATTCCTGCCTGGGTTTTCTCTCATTTGGTGGTGGATTATATATGACTACGACTATAACTTTTTGTCCACCAGTTGTTATGGTACCTGTTATGTAGTCACTGAAACCCTCACAGCCCTGAATAACCATCTCCTCAAAGTCCCAGCCCTTTCTTGCCAGCAGAGCTACCCCACAACCGCCTCTTCCTTCTCTCTCTTTCCCCATAACATAATATTCCTGTGGGAACACTTCATTTGTTATGGTTTTCGTTAGCTTTGTTTCTGTGAGTGCTATTGGGTTTTGAGTGCTCAATACCCAATATTGGGTATTGAGTGCTGGGTTTTCCTCTAGTACCCATGCTCCAAGCTCATTTGCTTTGTTTGTAATTCCATCTATGTTAGTGTACATTGCCCTGAGGCTCACAATCTTCTGTCCCTTCTCAAATCGCCTCCTTGGTGAGTGTTCTGCTGGTGGGGGAAGATGTTCCATGGGTGTGACGATTTGTGAAGTGGATAACAGGGTCTCAGAGGATACTGGGGTGAGGGGCGGGGGGGGGGGGGGACAGGGAGGGTATGGAGTAAAGGGGAAGGGAGGACCAGAAGGAAAAGGGGGGAGGGGGGACATGGCGGGAGGAGGGGAGGGGTAGCAGGGTGGGAATGGGGTGTGGGGGGAGATTTGGCTGAGCATTTGGGTGGGGGAAGGGAGGGTTTGGGGTAGGGGGGGGGGTTCAATGCAGAGGAGGGTGGTGTGGTTGCCTTCCCCTCTGGTGTTACTGGGTAACTGGGTGTCGGTTTCCCCCCCCCCCCTCCCCTCATCTCTGGGGATGTTGTGTTGGGAGCTTTGAGTTCCTGGTTTTCCTCTCTCGCCCTGCACTTCTTCCTTGCTTCTGCTGCCATGGCTCTCTCCTCCCTCGTCATGTCCCTCTGGAGGAATACATTTTTGAATTCTCCTACATGTTGCAGGTGGCTTTTCCTTGTTAGAATCATCTCCTTTGTGTTCTCGTTTGCAAACACTATCTTTAACACAGGGTCTAGGTCTTTTTTGTACCAGCCTAGCCTGAAAACCTTCTCAATTCTATGTTCAGCCCCTTCCATCTCTAGTGCCTTCAGTATTTCATTCACTGCTGCATTGTCCTTATCATTCCACTCTGTCCTGTTGGAGCCTTCCTGCTCTTTAATACCCACAGCCACCACTGACCTTTTTCTTTCCAGCAGCTGGCTATTGGAGCGTGACACTTCCTGTGAGGTGGCTGCTTTCCTGGCCACCTCCATCATTATGGAGTTATTTTCAGAGTTATTTTTTTGTTTAGCATTTCTGCAAATGTTGCTTTTATAGTGGCATTCTCTTCCGGGGTTCTATTTCCACCTTCTCCCTGGATGATTATCTGAGTCTCAGCATCAACACTGTTCTCTTTGAGGGATCTAATCCACTCTTTTGCAGCTGTCCGCTCTCTTTACAGGTTACTTATTTCATTCTTCATTTCCAGCATCATTCCCTGCATCTCACTCTTGATATCCTCCAAAAACTGGGCAAACATTTCATCACCTTGACTTTTCCCTGTTCCCCTGGCCATCATGCTTTTCCCTGTTCCTGTTATGCTGTGATAGGATTTGTCAGGAGGAGGGCAAGCAGGGTGAGAGATTGAGAGAGAGAGAGAGAGAGAGAGAGAGAGAGAGAGAGAGAGAGAGAGAGAGAGAGAGAGAGAGAGAGAGAGAGAGAGAGAGAGAGAGAGAGAGAGAGAGAGAGAGAGAGAGAGGAAGAGATAGGGAGAGATAGAGCGATATAAGAGAGATAGAGAGAGTGGGTGGGAGATGGGTGAGAGAGAGGGGTGAGAGAAATGGGTGAGAGAGAGGGGTGAGAGAAATGGGTGAGAGAGAGGGAGGAGAGGAGTTGTGTGTGTGTGTGTGTGTGTGTGTGTGTGTGTGTGTGTGTGTGTGTGTGAGACAATGTCAGACGATGGATGAAGAATTTAAACAGGAATTTCCTTAAGTACTTCGTATATTAATTCATCTTCAGAAGGAATCTTAAGGAAATTCCTGGTACAATGCTTCCTCCGTGGTCTTGTCACATTTTTCATCACATGTTAATTTTCATGATTTACACACACACACACACACACACACACACACACACACACACACACACACACACACACACACACACACACACACACACAACCCCTCTCTCTCACCCCACTCTACCACCCCTCTCTCTCACCCCTCTCTCTCTCACCCCTCTCTCTCACACCCTGTCTCCCACCCACACTCTCTATATCTCTCTCTCCAACCCGTTCTCGCAAATTTAATAAGTCAATATTGACTTATTAAATATGTGCATAGGTGACATACTTA
This sequence comes from Procambarus clarkii, assembly GCF_040958095.1. NCBI lineage: Eukaryota > Metazoa > Arthropoda > Malacostraca > Decapoda > Cambaridae > Procambarus > Procambarus clarkii. The sequence goes on from NC_091153.1 coordinate 21,840,751, forward strand.
ACATAATAGATACCCTTAAAAGGATTCATAGAAAACACCGACAATACCTAACCTACTTATTATGTTAAGATAAGCATCTTATTGCTTCGTAATTACAATTATTACCTAACCTATAATAGGTATAGGTTAAGTAATAATTGTAATTACGAAGCAATAAGATGCTTATCTTAAGATACTAACAAGGTTAGGTAAGGTCGGTGTTTTCTATGAATCTTTTTAAGGGTATCTGTTATGTTTAGTATATCACCTATGCACGTAGTTAATAAGTCAATATTGACTTTACGAATTTGCGAGAACGGGTTGCTCTCTCAGGTGGTGTTTACAAACGAAACCACGAAGGAGGATATTCTCGAAAGGAAGAGTCGTCTGCAGCATGTGGAGGGATACAAAAAATAATTCCTGCAGAGGGACATGACGAAGGAGGAGAGAGCCAGGGCAGCAGAGGCAAGGAGGAAGTGCAGGGAGAGAGGAGCAAACCAGGAAATCACAGCCCCCAACACAACAGTCCCAGAGACAAGAGGGGAACCCAAAACCTGCATTCCAGCAACACCAGAGAGGAGGGCATCACCAGAGGGGAGGGCAACACCACCACCCCCCTCTGCATAGAAACCCTCCCTTCCCCTCACCCTACCTGCCCCCACCCATCCCTCCCTCCCCCCCCCCCACCCCATTCTAACCCTGTCACCCCTTCCCCATTCCCATCATGTCCCCCCTCCCACCTTTCCCCCCCTGTCCCCCCTCCCCCTTCATCCCATACCCTCTCTAGCCCTCCTCCCCCTCACCCCATATCCTCCATGTCCCCCCTATCTCCTTAACCCATACCCTACATGTCCCCCCCTTCCCTTAAACCCCCACCCCCCACCCCAAAGTCCTCTGAGACCCTGCAAACCACCTCACAGGTTTTCTCACCCACAGAACAGCTTCCCACACCAGCAGAATGCTCGCCAAGAAAGGGACAAGAAAACGAACAGAAGAAAGTGAGCTTCAAGGCAATGTACACTAACATAGATGGGATTACAAATAAAACAAGTGAACTTGGAGAATGGGTACTAGAAGAAAACCCAGAAATAATAGCACTCACAGAAACAAAGCTAACGAAAATCATAAACGCATAGTATATAGTGAGGAAAGAGAGAGAAGGGAGAGGAGGTGGTGGTGTAGCTTTGCTACTAAGAGAAGGTTGGAGTTTTGAAGAGATGGTAATTCAGAACTGTGAAGGTTTCAGTGACTACATATCAGGCACCATTGCAACTAGAGGACAGAAAATTATAGTAGTAGTCATATATAGCCCCCCACCGAATGACAGAAGACCCAGACAGGAATATGATGAAAACAACTTGGCCACCATCAATATAATAGAGAGAGAGCAGCTTCTGTGGCTAGCAGGAACGGATCCAGACCACTAATCATAGGAGACTTCAACCATGGGAAGATAGATTGGGGAAACACCTGGATGTGGCAACAAGAAACTTTCTAAGTCAACACGTCAGGGGACCGACAAGAAAGAGAGGAGGGGATGAACCAGCCTTGCTTGATCTGATATTTACCCTTAATGAGTCGGATATAAGGGAAGTTAAGTTGGAAGCCCCCTTGGGAATGAGTGATCACAGTGTATTGAGCTTTGAGTACCTGATTGAGCTAGGAATTATCACCCTCAAAAAAGAACTGGGAAACAAATGGCTGGCGTACCGAAAGGGAAACTATGAGGAGATGAATAAATTCCTATGGGATATACATTGGGACACAGAACTCGGAACCAAGTCCGTACAAGACTTGATGAACTATGTCACCCAAAAATTTCAGGAGGCTCTAAGCAGGTTTGTCCCAGCCCGACAGGAAAAACAGAGAAGCAAGGGAAGAATCCGTGGTTTAATAGGGAATGTATGAAAGCAAAGGAGCTGAACAAAAGGGCATGGAGGAACTTCCGTAATAACAGAACACCAGAAAGTAGAGAGAGATACCAGAGAACCAGGAATGAGTATGTTAGTGTGAGAAGAGCAGCTGAGAAAAGGTACGAAAATGATATAGCTAATAAAGTCAAGACCGAACCAAAGCTACTACACAGTCACATCAGGAGGAAGACAACAGTGAAGGAACAGGTGATGAAACTTAGGGTGGGCGAGGACAGGTACACAGAGAATGACAAAGAAGTGTATGAAGAACTCAACAAAAGGTTCCAGGAGGTCTTTACAATAGAACAGGGAGAAGTCACAGCGCTAGGAGAGGTGGCAGCAAACCAGGTGACCTTGGATAAGTTCGAAATTACAAGAGATGAGGTCAAGAAGCACCTATTGGAGCTGGATGTGAGCAAAGCTGTTTGGCCGGACGGGATCTCACCATGGGTATTAAAAGAGTGTGCAGGAGCACTTTGCTTGCCACTCTCGATAGTGTATAGTAGGTCACTGGAAACGGGAGACCTACCAGAAATATGGAAGACTGCTAATGTAGTACCAATATACAAAAAAGGGTGACAGACAAGAGGCACTGAACTACAAGCCAGTGTCCTTAACTTGTATACCATGCAAGGTGATGGAGAAGATTGTGAGAAAAAACCTAGTAACACATCTGGAGAGAAGAGACTTCATGCAACTCATCAACATGGGTTCAGGGAGGGTAAATCTTGCCTTACAGGATTGATAGAATTCTACGATCAGGTGACAAAGATTAAGCAAGAAAGAAAAGGATGGGCGGACTGCAATTTTTTGGACTGTCGGAAAGCCTTTGACACAGTACCCCATAAAAGATTGATGCATAAGCTGGAGAAACAGGCAGGAGTAACTGGTAGGGCGCTCCAGTGGATAAGGGAGTACCTAAGCAATAGGAAGCAGAGAGTTACAGTGAGGGGTGAGACCACAGAATGGGGTGAAGCCACCAGTAGAGTCCCACAGGGCTCTGTACTTGAACCTATCCTGTTTCTGATATACGTAAATGATCTCCCAGAGGGTATAGACTCATTCCTCTCAATGTATGCTGACGACACCAAAATTATGAGAAGGATTAAGACAGAGGAGGAGGACAGCTTGAGGCTTGAAGATGACCTGGACAAGCTGCAGGAATGGTCGAACAAATGGCTGTTAGAGTTTAACCCAAGCAAATGTAATGTAATGAAGATAGGGGTAGGAAGCAGGAGACCAGATACAAATTATCATTTGGGAGATGAAATGCTTTAAGAGTCAGAGAGAGAGAGAAAGACCTGGGGGTTAATATTCATGAGGTTCAAAGGTTTGCCACCAGACTAGTACCCAAGCTGAGAGGTATGAGCTACGAGGAGAGACTACGGGAATTAAACCTCACTTCGTTGGAAGACAGAAGAGTTAGGAGGGGGGGACATGATCACCATATTCAAGATTCTCAAGGGAATCGATAGGGTTGATAAAGACAGGCTATTTAACACAAGGGGCACACGCACTAGGGGACACAGGTGGAAACTTGAGAGCCCAAATGAGTCCCAGAGATATTAGAAAGAACTTTATTAGTGTCAGAGTGGTTGACAAATGTAATGTATTTGGAGTGATGTGGTGGAGGCTGACTCCATACACAGTTTCAAGTGTAGATATGATAGAGCCCAATAGGCTTAGGAACCTGTACACCTTTTGATTGACGGTTGAGAGGCGGGACCAAAGAGCCAGAACTCAACCCCCGCAAGCACAACTAGGTGAGTATAACTAGGTGAGTACAGAAGGATAGGGGCAGAAGGATTCACTACAAACGACAAGGAAGTTTGTGAGGAACTGAATAAGAATTCCAGGAGGTCTTCACCCTAGAACAAGGAGAGATTCCTGTGATAAGAGAGGGAATAGTTAACCAGGAACCGCTAGAAGAGTTTGAGATTACCAGTGGGGAAGTAAAGAAATGTTTACTAGAGTTGGATGTGACAAAGGCTATAGGCCCAGATGGAATCTCCCCTTGGATACTAAAGGAAGTAGCAGAAGCACTGTGCCTCCCACTCTCCATAGTGTATAACAAATCACTGAAAGCAGGGGAACTGCCAGAAATTTGGAAGGCAGCTAACGTAGTTCCAAAATACAAGAAAAGGGATAGGCAGGAGGCACTGAACTACAGGCCAGTGTCCCTAACTTGCATACCATGCAAGCTGATGGAGAAGATTGTGCGAAGAAAGCTAGTGGAACATCTGGAGCGAAAGAACTTTGTTAAACAGCATCAACATGGGTTCAAGGATGGTAAGTCCTGCCTCACAGGGCTAATTGAATTCTACGACCAGGCAACAAAAATCAGGCAAGAAAGAGAGGGGTGGGCAGACTGCATATTTTTGGATTATCAAAAAGCCTTTGATACAGTACCACACAAGAGGCTACTGAGAAAGCTGGAGATGCAGGCTGGAGTGAAAGGGAAGGTACTCCGTTGGATACGGGTGTACCTAAGTAACAGAAGACAAGGAGTCACTGTGAGGGATGAGGTCTCGGATTGGCGTGACGTTACAAGTGGAGTTCTGCTGGGGTAGGTCCTAGGACCAATACTGTTTCTGATATACGTAAATGATCTCCCAGAGGATATATAGTCGTTTCTCTCTATGTTTGCTGATGATGCAAAAATTATGAGGAGGACTGAAACAGAGGATGATAATAGGATGCTGCAGGACGACCTAGACATACTGAATGAATGGTCCGACAAATGGCTGTTAAAGTTTAACCCGAGTAAATGCAAAGTAATGAAACTAGGCGGTGGAAACAGGAGGCCAGACACAAGATACAGAAGAGGAGATGAAGTACTTTATGAAACGGAAAGAGAGAAAGACCTAGGAATTGATATCACACCAAACCTGTCTCCTGAAGCCCACATAAAAAGAATTACGTATGCGGCATATGCGAGGCTGGCTAACATCAGAACAGCCTTCAGGAACCTGTGTAAGGAATCGTTTAGAATCTTGTACACCACATACGTAAGACCAATCCTGGAGTATGAGGCCCTAGCAATGAGCCCGCAGCTTGTCAAGCACAAGACGAAGCTGGAAAAAGTTCAGAGGTATGCCACTAGACTGGTCCCAGAACTAAGAAGCATGAGTTACGAGGAAAGACTTCGGGAAATGCATCTAACGACACTGGAAGACAGAAGAGTGAGGGGAGATATGATCACTACCTCCAAAATCCTCAGGGGGAATTGACAATGTAGACAAGGGTAAATTATTCAACACTGGCGGTTCGAGAACAAAGGGACACAAGTGGAAACTGAGTACCCAAATGAGCCACAGGGGCGTTAGGAACTTTTCAAGTGTCAGAGTAGTTAACAGGTGGAATGCATTAGGCAGAGATGTGGTGAAGGCTGACTCCATACACAGTTTTAATTGTAGATATGATAGAGCCCAGTAGGCTCAGGAATCTGTACACTAGTTGAGAGGCGGGCCCAAAGAGCCAAAACTTAACCCGCGCAAGCACAATTAGGTGAGTACACACACACATTAAATATATATATATATATATATATATATATATATATATATATATATATATATATATATATATATATATATATATATATATATATATATATATATATATATATATATTAGTATATTTTGGTAGCAGTCTTTCCTGTAGACATATTTTATTAAATATGACCGAAAAAGTAAGATTAATAATTCTAACACGAATTTTCTCAATCTTTCGTACATTATGCTTCACTGTTGGAGGTAAATCAAAAATCACTTCTCCAAAATTCATTTTTATTTCTAGTCTGACGCGACACGGGCGCGTTTCGTAAAACTTATTACATTTTCAAAGACTTCACAAATACACAACTGATTAGAACTTGCGTTTCCCTGATTTTATATCTACATTTGAGTGAGGTGGGAAGGGTGATGTGGCATTACATTTGAGTGAGGTGGGAAGGATGATGTGGCATTAGAGGATATTAATAGGGTATTAAAAGTATCAACACAAGACAGAACACGAAACAATGGATATTGAATAGAAGTGTTTGTAGAAAGCCTATTGGTCCATATTTCTTGATGCTTCTATATTGGAGCGGAGTCTTGAGGTGGGTAGAATATAGTTGTGCAATAATTGGCTGTTGATTGCTGGTGTTGACTTCTTGATGTGTAGTGCCTCGCAAACGTCAAGCCGCCTGCTATCGCTGTATCTATCGATGATTTCTGTGTTGTTTACTAGGATTTCTCTGGCGATGGTTTGGTTATGGGAAGAGATTATATGTTCCTTAATGGAGCCCTGTTGTTTATGCATCGTTAAACGCCTAGAAAGAGATGTTGTTGTCTTGCCTATATACTGGGTTTTTTGGAGCTTACAGTCCCCAAGTGGGCATTTGAAGGCATAGACGACGTTAGTCTCTTTTAAAGCGTTCTGTTTCGTGTCTGGAGAGTTTCTCATGAGTAGGCTGGCCGTTTTTCTGGTTTTATAGTAAATCGTCAGTTGTATCCTCTGATTTTTGTCTGTAGGGATAACGTTTCTATTAACAATATCTTTCAGGACCCTTTCCTCTGTTTTATGAGCTGTGGAAAAGAAGTTCCTGTAAAATAGTCTAATAGGGGGTATAGGTGTTGTGTTAGTTGTCTCTTCGGAGGTTGCATGGCTTTTCACTTTCCTTCTTATGATGTCTTCGATGAAACCATTGGAGAAGCCGTTATTGACTAGAACCTGCCTTACCCTACAGAGTTCTTCGTCGACTTGCTTCCATTCTGAGCTGTGGCTGAGAGCACGGTCGACGTACGCGTTAACAACACTCCTCTTGTACCTGTCAGGGCAGTCGCTGTTGGCATTTAGGCACATTCCTATGTTTGTTTCCTTTGTGTAGACTGCAGTGTGGAAACCTCCGCCCTTTCCCATGACTGTTACATCTAGAAAAGGCAGCTTCCCATCCTTTTCCGTCTCGTAAGTGAAACGCAGCACGGAACTCTGCTCAAATGCCTCCTTCAGCTCCTGCAGATGTCTGACATCAGGTACCTGTGTAAAAATGTCGTCAACATACCTGCAGTATATGGCCGGTTTCAAGTTCATGTCGACTAAGACTTTTTGCTCGATGGTACCCATGTAGAAGTTTGCAAACAGGACACCTAGGGGAGAACCCATAGCGACCCCATCTACTTGCTTATACATATGCCCATCCGGGCTCAAGAAGGGTGCCTCTTTAGTACAAGCTTGGAGTAGTTTCCTCAGAATACTTTCTGGCATGTCAAGAGGAGTACAGGCTGGATCACGATACACTCTGTCGGTTATCGGAATGATAGCCGACAGAGTGTATCGTGTATATATATATATATATATATATATATATATATATATATATATATATATATATATATATATATATATATATATATATATATATATATATATATATATATATATATATATATATATATATATATATGCCTATACTTGCATAAACCACAAGTGAAGATAAACAATCTTTGGACAACACCCACCAGTGGGACTCGAACCCAGAAAGCACAACTACCTTCCAGTAGCTGGCATAACTAGTATGCTTTAACCCACTACGCCATCAGACCTTACAAAAGAAGTAGATAGTTCGAGATATATATCTCAAACATCTCTACCTCCCGAAGGCACCAGATGAGTGAGGGGTCAGTCTGCATTTTTCGTCAAGCCACTGTCAATGTGAGAGAACTCGTGTCCAGCTTATAAGCCTATTCTTGCATAAACCACAAGTGAAGATAAACAATCTTTGGACAACACCCACCAGTGGGACTCGAACCCAGAAAGCACAACTACCTTCCAGTAGCTGGCATAACTAGTATGCTTTAACCCACTACGCCATCAGACCTTACAAAAGAAGTAGATAGTTCGAGATATATATCTCAAACATCTCTACCTCCCGAAGGCACCAGATGAGTGAGGGGTCAGTCTGCATTTTTCGTCAAGCCACTGTCAATGTGAGAGAACTCGTGTCCAGCTTATAAGCCTATACTTGCATAAACCACAAGTGAAGATAAACAATCTTTGGACAACACCCACCAGTGGGACTCGAACCCAGAAAGCACAACTACCTTCCAGTAGCTGGCATAACTAGTATGCTTTAACCCACTACGCCATCAGACCTTACAAAAGAAGTAGATAGTTCGAGATATATATCTCAAACATCTCTACCTCGTCCAAACGTTTTCTGACAAATTATTTGTCAGAAAAAGCTCACCAAATTGATTGGGAGAGTGCGTCTTCAATAACAAATTGTAAAAGCACCTATAACAGAAACATAATTGAATCCGCTTTGATACAGATCACCAAAGAAAGTAATTTGAATATTAGCAGTGGTCTATATAACTTAGATCCATTTCTAATAGATCAGCTAAAGGGCGATTTAAGTAGAATCATTGAAAAACATTTGTCTCACTAATTTATTGTATATATTTACCTCTTTATGTTATAATTACCTATGTATTATGCTTGTATGTCTGCTATATCAGATGGGCCATTGGGCTACATCGGATAGGCCAATTGGGTGCATCTGATGGGCCAATGGGCCTTCTGCGTTGTCCAAGTATTGTACCTCACCTTACTTCACTACTCTCTCCTGCCTATTTATACCCATCACTCGATCTGTAAAATGACCTTCTGAAGATGTATTTAATATACGAAAGTACTTAAGGAAATTTCCTGTTTCATTTTTCCTTCGTGGTCTGACATTGTCACATTCTTAATCACGTGTTTATTTTCGTGATATACACACATATATATATATATATATATATATATATATATATATATATATATATATATATATATATATATAAACACTGTACTTGTATGTACAGTAATATATTCACCAAGATACTATGTATATGCCAATGAGATGGCCGCCACTCGTCAGTCGATTCAATTCTTAAGGACCATCTACTTTTCGGACTAGGTCCAATAATCCAGAACAGCGGCAGATTTCAAAAACGTCATACGGAGTCGACCATGCCACTACGTCCTAAGGTCGGTGTCGCTGGAGATGTGGAGCACGCTGTCACAGCTGGTGCAAACTGGTCACATACACACACGACGACGGCATGTACACCGAATGGGAGTGAGTAGAGTACTGTTCAGTTCATGCTCTGACCAGCACTCATTGCCTCGCCCGGTGATTCTGATTGGCTAATAGAATTCCCGCCACCAGACGAGCCACACCGTGCTGACCGGTAACGACCTTCACGGTCGTTAACCTTGTTCTCCCTGTAATATTGAAAGTATTACTATTAAATAACAGTGCTATTTTTTTATGCGACGCAATAACACGATAAGGCATTCCGTAACACTAGACTCGCCAACACATGCCTAGCTGGCAACATACCAGAGACCATACGGCCTCTCTTTTTTAGCGCTACCCTCTGTGCCCTGAGGAAAAAGGATTGAGGAATCAGACAGATAGCTGTGGGCAATTCACTCTGGCGCCTCGTCGCTAAGGCTGCTGCTAGAATAGTTAGCCAGGAAGCTGCAGACATGTTGAAGCTAAAACAGCTTTGGTTTGGCATTCCCCAAGGTGTGAGGTAGCTGCTCAAGCAGCTAGAGTCTACATTGCTAACATTACGGATGAAAAAGCCCTGATAAAACTGGATTTCAAAAATGTCTTCAATCTGGTTAGAAGGAATGCAATACTCAGTGCGGTTCATCGCCTTTTTCCTTCCCTCTACCCATTTGTAAACTCGTGTTACAGCAAGAATCTAACTCTTATTCGGGAACATGAAATTGAATCACAAAAAGGTGTCCAACAGGGTGACCCCCTTGCTCCTTTTCTTTTCTGCCTAGTCATCAAGAAAGTCACGATAACCTGTCCAGTGAGCTCAATATTTGTTTTTTGGACGATGGTACTCTAGCCGGCTCCCCATACTCCCACCTGGATGACATAAGAATAATTCAAGAGCAAGGAGCAAGCCTAGGCCTTACCCTGAACTCTTCCAAGTGCGAAATAACTTTCACCAACCAGAACATAATAGAGCGAATAAAGGTTGTTTTGCCTGATTTTCATATTACCTACCTTGAGGACAGGACACTCCTAGGAGCTCCTCTTGGAATGCTCCTCTATATTGGAGCGGAGTCTTGAGGTGGGTAGAATATAGTTGTGCATTAATTGGCTATTGATTGCTGGTGTTGACTTCTTGATGTGTAGTGCCTCGCAAACGTCAAGCCGCCTGCTATCGCTGTATCTATCGATGATTTCGGTGTTGTTTACTAGGATTTCTCTGGCGATAGTTTGGTTGTGGGAAGAGATTATATGTTCCTTAATGGAGCCCTGATGCTTATGCATCGTTAAACGCCTAGAAAGAGATGTTGTTGTCTTGTCTATATACTGGGTTTTTTGGAGCCCATCGACGAGGTCCTTGGTAAGAAGATCTCTGACCTGAGGAGGTTGAACGAGAGGTTTGAAGACATCGATGCTCAAGATGCACTTTACCTCATCACCAGATGCTTGTCCCTCTCCAGGTTGACCTACTTTCGCAATCTTTTAAAAACATTAAATTAGAAGAGTACGACAGCCTGCTGAAATCAATGCTAGAAAAGGATCTCAACCTTTCTCACAGCGACCCACAGAGGAAACAGGCCTTCCTTCTTGTCAGACTCGGGGGCCCTCGCCGTTCGCTCAGCAACACAAATTGCTGTACCAGCATTCCTGTTCTCTTCAGTGGCGTCTGACAACCTGGCGAAGGAAATCTTACCTGAGTACCTAGATCAACAGGCAGGGGTACATGATTCCAGCTTCACAGACTGCACAACCTAATGGGTCTCTCTTGCAGGACCAGCACCCCAACCACCACTTTCTGAAGCCCATATGCAATCCAGCTGGGATCACCCCATTGCTGACCAAGAAGCTGCGACATTGCTAGAAGCTGCGACAACACCACATGACACTGCCCGACTTAGAGCTGTAGCAGCTCCCCATGCAGGTGACTTCCTATTAGCAACCCCAATGTCAACAACTGGCACTCGTCTCACACCACACCCTCCGAATTGCTGTGGCTCTCCACCTCGCTACCATAATCCACACTGAATAAGGTGTATTTGCAGTGAGGCAGTGGCCGACAGGTACGAATGGCATGGCCTTCTCTGCCAGAGGAGAGGAGAATGGCATTCAAGACACGACGAGGTTAACGACATTATTAAGAGAAGCCTTACCACAGCCGGTTGTCCAGCAGAGAGATATATATATATATATATATATATATATATATATATATATATATTAGTATATTTGGGTAGCAGTCTTTCCTGTAGACATATATTATTAAATATGACCGAAAAAGTAAGATTAATAATTCTAACACGAATTTTCTGAATCTTTTCACTGTTGGAGGTAAATCAAAAATCAATTCTCCAAAATTCATTTTTATTTCTAGTCTGACGCGACACGAGCGCGTTTCGTAAAACTTATTACATTTTCAAAGACTTTAGTTTACAAATACACAACTGAATAGAACTTACGCATCTCCGATTTTATATCTACATTTTAGTGAGGTGGATGGAGTGAGGTGGCATTAATAGGGTATTAATTTCATCAACACAAGACAGAACAAGAGGTGGCATTAATAGGGTATTAATTTCATCAACACAAGACAGAACACGAAACAATGGGTATTGAATAGAAGTGTTTGTAGAAAGCCTATTGGTCCATATTTCTTGATGCTTCTATATTGGAGCGGAGTCTTGAGGTGGGTAGAATATAGTTGTGCATTAATTGGCTATTGATTGCTGGTGTTGACTTCTTGATGTGTAGTGCCTCGCAAACGTCAAGCCGCCTGCTATCGCTGTATCTATCGATGATTTCGGTGTTGTTTACTAGGATTTCTCTGGCGATAGTTTGGTTGTGGGAAGAGATTATATGTTCCTTAATGGAGCCCTGATGCTTATGCATCGTTAAACGCCTAGAAAGAGATGTTGTTGTCTTGTCTATATACTGGGTTTTTTGGAGCTTACAGTCCCCAAGAGGGCATTGGAAGGCATAGACGACGTTAGTCTCTTTTAAAGCGTTCTGTTTTGTGTCTGGAGAGTTTCTCATGAGTAGGCTGGCCGTTTTTCTGGTTTTATAGTAAATCATCAGTTGTATCCTCTGATTTTTGTCTGTTTCGTATATTAAATACATCTTCAGAAGGAATCTTCCTTCTGAAGTTGTATTTAATATACGAAAGTACTTAAGAAAATTCCTGTTTCAATTTCCTCCGTGGTCTGACATTGTCATATATATATATATATATATATATATATATATATATATATATATATATATATATATATATATATATATATATATATATATATATATATATATATATAATATGTATATTTTGGTAGCAGTCTTTTTTTTTAAACATATTTCGTTGAAAACAACAGAAATTTTTCGATATATGATTAAGGTACAAATCCTTTCGATATTCCTTATGTTTTTCTTCACTGAAGCAGGAAGTTTAAAAATTATCTCACCAAAGTTCATTTTCATTTCCCTGTCTCCCAATCCTCTCCACTATTCCCCCCTTCCCCATTCCATTGTCCTCCCAACCATTCCTTACTACCCCGTCCCTTTGTCCTCCCCACCGTCCCCTACTCCACTGTCCCCTCGTCCTCCTAACTGTCCTAACTCCACCATCCCCTCGTCCTCCCTACCATTCCCCCCTCCCCCGTCCTCTTGTCCTCCCTTCCATCCCCCCACTCTCCTATCCCCTTGTCCTCCTCCCCATTCCTTGTTCACCTGTCCCCTCGTCCACACCATCCCCAACTCCCCCTTGTCCTCATCCTCCCCACCATTACGTCCTCCCTTGTCCTCTTGTCCTCCCCAACATCCCCCATTCCCGTCCCCTCGTCTTCCCCCACCATTCCCCAGTTCCTCGTCCAATGTATTCCCAAATGATCTGATGTTCCCATCAGAAAATTGGGAACATCAAATGATCTGATGTTCCCATCATTGAAATATAAGAAAAACAGCTAAAAAAACAAAATGGAAAACAATGAAAAAATAAAAAAAAACTATACGCCCAAAATGAACGGTATGATAAACAACACAGTTTAATTCCAACACAATGTCACACAAAGTAATTAAATCAAAACGAAAATAAATCAAAATCTATGAAAATTCAATTCATCAACAAAATCAGAAACCTTGAAATGTAATCGTAACATATTTAGAATAGTGTGTATGTTGCTCTTACATGCAACCGATGGCGCTGTTTAAAAAAAAAAAAATGTTTTTACCTGTCACAGGTGTTGCATCTATACATATACTCACGAAATGAATGGTATGGTAAACAACACAGCTCAATTCCAACGTAATGTCACACAAAATAATTAAATCAAAATGAAAATAAATCGAAATCTAGGAAGATTCAATTTGTCAGTGCAATTGGAAACATTGAAAAAAGAATCGTAACATAATTAGTATAGCGTGTGTTGCTCTTACGTGCAACAGATGACGCAGTTTCTTATAAAAAAGAATGTTTTTACCTGTCACAGATATCATCTATACTTATAGAGGGTGGCACTCTACCTGCCGTGGAGTGTGGACGTGTTGCCTGACCTCTGCGGCAGTTTGTGGGTGTTTGCCAGTTTGGCCGGTTGGGGGGAGGGGGGGGAGCTGGAGCCGTGCCAGGGGGGAACTGGAGCCGTGTCAGGGGGGGAGCTGGAGCCGTGTCAGGGGGGAGCTGGAGCCGTGTCAGGGGGGGGAGCTGGAGCCGTGTCAGGGGGGAGCTGGCGCCGTGTCAGGGGGAAGCTGGAGTCGTGTCAGGGGGGAAGCTGGAGTCGTGTCAGGGGGGAGCTGGAGCCGTGTCAGGGGGGGGGGGAGCTGGAGCCGTGTCAGGGGGGAGCTGGAGCCGTGTCATGGGGGGGGGAGCTGGAGCCGTGTCAGGGGGAAGCTGGAGCCGTGTCAGGGGGGAGCTGGAGCCGTGTCAGGGGGGAGCTGGAGCCGTGTCATGGGCCAGTTGCCAGTTTGGCCGGTTGGGGGGAGGGGGGGACACTAAGCCCTGGGGGCCTGGGCACTAAGCCCTGGGGGCCTGGGCACTAAGCCCTGGGGACCTGGGCACTAAGCCCTGGGGGCCTGGGCACTAAGCCCTGGGGGCCTGGGCACTAAGCCCTGGGGGCCTGGACACTAAGTCCTGGGGGCCTGGGCACTAAGCCCTGGGGGTCTGGGCACTAAGCCCTGGGGCCTGGGCACTAAGCCCTGGGGGCCTGGACACTAAGCCCTGGGGGCCTGGGCACTAAGCCCTGGGGGCCTGGACACTAAGACCTGGGGGCCTGGGCACTAAGCCCTAGGAGCCTGGACACTAAGACCTGGGGGCCTGGGCACTAAGCCCTGGGGGCCTGGACACTAAGCCCTGGGGGCAAGGACACTTAGCCCTGTTGGTCTGGGCACTAAGCCCTGGGGCCTGGACACTAAGCCCTGGGGACCTGGGCACTAAGCCCTGGGGGCATGGACACTAAGCCCTGGGAGCCTGGACACTAAGCCCTGGGGGCCGGGCACTAAGCCCCGAGGGTCTGGGCACTAAGCCCTGGGAGCCTGGACACTAAGCCCTGGGGGCCTGGGCACTAAGCCCTGGGGGCCTGGACACTAAGCCCTGGGGGTCTGGGCACTAAGCCCTGGGGGTCTGGGCACTAAGCCCTGGGAGCCTGGACACTAAGCCCTGGGGGCCTGGGCACTAAGCCCAGGGGGCCTGGACACTAAGCCCTGGGGGCCTGGGCACTAAGCCCTGGGAGCCTGGACACTAAGCCCTGGGGGCCTGGGCACTAAGCCCTGGGGGTCTGGGCACTAAGCCCTGGGGGCCTGGACACTAAGCCCTGGGGGCCGGGCACTAAGCCCTGGGGGCCGGGACACTAAGACCTGGGGGCCTGGGCACTTAGCCCTGGGGGCCTGGACACTAAGCCTTGGGGGCCGGGCACTAAGCCCTGGGGTCCTGGACACTAAGCCCTGGGGGCCTGGGCACTAAGCTCTGGGGGCCTGGACACAAAGCCCTGGGGGCCGGGCACTAAGCCCTGGGGGTCTGGGCACTAAGCCCTGAGGGCCTGGGCACTAAGCCCAGGGGGCCGGGAGCTAAGCCCTGGGGGTCTGGGCACTAAGCCCTGGGGGCCTGGGCACTAAGCCCTGGGGGCCTGGGCACTAAGCCTTGGGGGCCTTGACACTAACCCGTGGGGGCCTGGACACTAAGCCCTGGGGGCCTGGCACTAAGCCCTGGGGGCCTGGGCACTATGCCCTCTGGGCCTGAGCACTAAGCCCTGGGGGCCTGGGCACTAAGCCCTGGGGGCCTGAGCACTAAGCCCTGGGGGCCAGGGCACTAGGCCCTGGGGGCTTGGGCACTAAGCCCTGGGGGCCTGAGCACAAAGCAATGGGGGCCTGGACACTAAGCCCTGGAGGGCCGGGACACTAAACCCTGGGGGCCTGGACACTAATCCCTGGGGGCCTGGGGCACTAAGCCCTGGGGGGCCTGGACACTAAGCCCTGGGGGCCTGGGCACTAAGCCCTGGGGGTCTGGACACTAAGCCCTGGGGGCCGGGACACTAAGCCCTGGGGGCCTGGGCACTAAGCCCTGGGGGCCTGCTACTAAGCCCTGGGGCTTGGGCACTAAGCCCTGCGGGCCTGGACACTAAACCCTGGGGGCTTGGGCACTAAGCCCTGCGGGCCTGGACACTAAACCCTGGGGGCTTGGGCACTAAGCCCTGAGACTTGAGCCTAAGCCCTGGGGGCCTGGACACTAAGCCCTGAGGGCCTGGACACTAAGCCCTGGGGGCCTGGGCACTAAGCCCTGGGGGCCTGGGCACTAAGCCCTAGGGGCCTGGGCACTAAGCCCTGGGGGCCTGGGCACGAAGCCCTGGGGGCCTGGGCACTAAGCCCTGAGGGCCTGGGCACTAAGCCCTAGGGGCCTGGACACTAAGCCCTGGGGGCCGGGCACTAATCCCTGGGGGTCTGGGCACTAAGCCCTGGGGGCCTGGACACTAAGCCCTGGGGGCCTGGGCACTAAGCCCTGGGGGCCTGGACACTAAGCCCTCGGGGCCGGGCACTAAGCCCTGGGGGTCTGGGCACTAAGCCCTGGGGGTCTGGGCACTAAGCCCTGGGGGCCTGGACACTAAGCCCTGAGGGCCGGGCACTAAACCCTGAGGGCCTGGACACTAAGCCCTGGGGGCCTGGGCACTAAGCCCTGGGGGCCTGGACACTAAGCCCTGGGGGCCTGGACACTAAGCCCTGAGGGCCTGGACACTAAGCCCTGGGAGCCTGGACACTAAGCCCTGGGGGCCTGGACACTAAGCCCTGGGGGCCGGGACACTAAGCCCTGGGGGCCTGGGCACTAAGCCCTGGGGGCCTGCTACTAAGCCCTGGGGCTTGGGCACTAAGCCCTGCGGGCCTGGACACTAAACCCTGGGGGCTTGGGCACTAAGCCCTGCGGGCCTGGACACTAAACCCTGGGGGCTTGGGCACTAAGCCCTGAGACTTGAGCCTAAGCCCTGGGGGCCTGGACACTAAGCCCTGAGGGCCTGGACACTAAGCCCTGGGGGCCTGGGCACTAAGCCCTGGGGGCCTGGGCACTAAGCCCTAGGGGCCTGGGCACTAAGCCCTGGGGGCCTGGGCACGAAGCCCTGGGGGCCTGGGCACTAAGCCCTGAGGGCCTGGGCACTAAGCCCTAGGGGCCTGGACACTAAGCCCTGGGGGCCGGGCACTAATCCCTGGGGGTCTGGGCACTAAGCCCTGGGGGCCTGGACACTAAGCCCTGGGGGCCTGGGCACTAAGCCCTGGGGGCCTGGACACTAAGCCCTCGGGGCCGGGCACTAAGCCCTGGGGGTCTGGGCACTAAGCCCTGGGGGTCTGGGCACTAAGCCCTGGGGGCCTGGACACTAAGCCCTGAGGGCCGGGCACTAAACCCTGAGGGCCTGGACACTAAGCCCTGGGGGCCTGGGCACTAAGCCCTGGGGGCCTGGACACTAAGCCCTGGGGGCCTGGACACTAAGCCCTGAGGGCCTGGACACTAAGCCCTGGGAGCCTGGACACTAAGCCCTGGGGGCCTGGACACTAAGCCCTGAGGGCCTGGACACTAAGCCCTGGGAGCCTGGACACTAAGCCCTGGGGGCCTGGGCACTAAGCCCTGAGGGTCTGGGCACTAAGCCCTGGGGGCCTGGACACTAAGCCCTGGGGGCCGGGCACTAAGCCCTGGGGGCCTGGACACTAAGCCCTGGAGGCCTGGGCACTAAGCCCTGGGGGCCTGGACACTAAGCCCTGGGTGTCTGGGCACCAAGCCCTGGTGGCCTGGACACTAAGCCCTGGGGGCCTGGACACTAAGCCCTGGGGGCCTGGGCACTAAGTCCTGGGGGCCTAGGCACTAAGCCCTGGGGGCCTGGACACTAAGCCCTGGGGGCCGGGCACTAAGCCCTGGGGGCCTGGGCACTAAGCCCTGAGGGCCGGGAGCTAAGCCCTGGGGGCCTGGGCACTAAGCACTGGGGGCCTGGACACTAAGCCCTGGGGGCCTGGACACTAAGCTCTAGGGGCCTGGACACTAAGCCCTGGGGGCCTGGACACTAAGCCCTGGGGGCCTGGACACTAAGCCCTGGGGGCCTGGACACTAAGTCCTGGGGGCCTGGACACTAAGCCCTGGGGGCCTGGACACTAAGCCCTGGTGGCCTGGACACTAAGCCCTGGGGGCCTGGACACTAAGCCCTGGGGGCCTGGACACTAAGCCCTGGGGGCCTGGACACTAAGCTCTAGGGGCCTGGACACTAAGGCCTGGGGGCCTGGACACTAAGCCCTGGGGGCCTGGACACTAAGCCCTGGGGGCCTGGACACTAAGTCCTGGGGGCCTGGACACTAAGCCCTGGGGGCCTGGACACTAAGCCCTGGTGGCCTGGACACTAAGCCCTGGGGGCCTGGACACTAAGCCCTGGGGGCCTGGACACTAAGCCCTGGGGGCCTGGACACTAAGCCCTGGGGGCCTGGACACTAAGCCCTGGGGGCCTGGACACTAAGCCCTGGGGGCCTGGACACTAAGCCCTGGTGGCCTGGACACTAAGCCCTGGGGGCCTGGACACTAAGCCCTGGGGGCCTGGACACTAAGCCCTGGGGGCCTGGACACTAAGCCCTGGGGGCCTGGACACTAAGCCCTGGGGGCCTGGACACTAAGCCCTGGGGGCCTGGACACTAAGCCCTGGGGGCCTGGACACTAAGCCCTGGGGGCCTGGACACTAAGCCCTGGGGGCCTGGACACTAAGCCCTGGGGGCCTGGGCACTAAGCCCTAGGGGCCTGGGCACTAAGCCCTGGGGGCCTGGGCACGAAGCCCTGGGGGCCTGGACACTAAGCCCTGGGGGCCTGGACACTAAGCCCTGGGGGCCTGGGCACTAAGCCCTGGGGGCCTGGACACTAAGCCCTGGGGGCCTGGGCACTAAGCCCTGGGGGCCTGGGCACTAAGCCCTGGGGGCCTGGACACTAAGCCCTGGGGGCCTGGACACTAAGCCCTGGGGGCCTGGGCACAAAGCCCTGGGGGCCTGGACACTAAGCCCTGGGGGCCTGGGCACTAAGCCCTGGGGGCCTGGGCACTAAGCCCTGGGGACCTGGGCACTAAGCCCTGGGGGCCTGGGCACTAAGCCCTGGGGGCCTGGGCACTAAGCCCTGGGGGCCTGGACACTAAGTCCTGGGGGCCTGGGCACTAAGCCCTGGGGGTCTGGGCACTAAGCCCTGGGGCCTGGGCACTAAGCCCTGGGGGCCTGGACACTAAGCCCTGGGGGCCTGGGCACTAAGCCCTGCGGGCCTGGACACTAAGACCTGGGGGCCTGGGCACTAAGCCCTGGGAGCCTGGACACTAAGACCTGGGGGCCTGGGCACTAAGCCCTGGGGGCCTGGACACTAAGCCCTGGGGGCAAGGACACTTAGCCCTGTTGGTCTGGGCACTAAGCCCTGGGGCCTGGACACTAAGCCCTGGGGACCTGGGCACTAAGCCCTGGGGGCATGGACACTAAGCCCTGGGAGCCTGGACACTAAGCCCTGGGGGCCGGGCACTAAGCCCCGAGGGTCTGGGCACTAAGCCCTGGGAGCCTGGACACTAAGCCCTGGGGGCCTGGGCACTAAGCCCTGGGGGCCTGGACACTAAGCCCTGGGGGTCTGGGCACTAAGCCCTGGGGGTCTGGGCACTAAGCCCTGGGAGCCTGGACACTAAGCCCTGGGGGCCTGGGCACTAAGCCCAGGGGGCCTGGACACTAAGCCCTGGGGGCCTGGGCACTAAGCCCTGGGAGCCTGGACACTAAGCCCTGGGGGCCTGGGCACTAAGCCCTGGGGGTCTGGGCACTAAGCCCTGGGGGCCTGGACACTAAGCCCTGGGGGCCGGGCACTAAGCCCTGGGGGCCGGGACACTAAGACCTGGGGGCCTGGGCACTTAGCCCTGGGGGCCTGGACACTAAGCCTTGGGGGCCGGGCACTAAGCCCTGGGGTCCTGGACACTAAGCCCTGGGGGTCTGGGCACTAAGCCCTGAGGGCCTGGGCACTAAGCCCAGGGGGCCGGGCACTAAGCCCTGGGGGGTCTGGGCACTAAGCCCTGGGGGCCTGGGCACTAAGCCCTGGGGGCCTGGGCACTAAGCCTTGGGGGCCTTGACACTAACCCGTGGGGGCCTGGACACTAAGCCCTGGGGGCCTGGCACTAAGCCCTGGGGGCCTGGGCACTATGCCCTCTGGGCCTGAGCACTAAGCCCTGGGGGCCTGGGCACTAAGCCCTGGGGGCCTGAGCACTAAGCCCTGGGGGCCAGGGCACTAGGCCCTGGGGGCTTGGGCACTAAGCCCTGGGGGCCTGAGCACAAAGCAATGGGGGCCTGGACACTAAGCCCTGGAGGGCCGGGACACTAAACCCTGGGGGCCTGGACACTAATCCCTGGGGGCCTGGGCACTAAGCCGTGGGGGCCTTGACACTAATCCGTGGGGGCCTGGACACTCAGTCCTGGGGGCCTGGGCACTAAGCCCTGGGGGCCTGTGCACTAAGCCTTGGGGCCCTGGGCACTAAGCCCTGGGGGCCGGGAGCTAAGCCCTGGGGGTCTGGGCACTAAGCCCTGGGGGCCTGGGCACTAAGCCCTGGGGGTCTGGGCACTAAGCCCTGGGGGCCTTGACACTAACCCGTGGGGGCCTGGACACTAAGCCCTGGGGGCCTGGGCACTAAGCCCTGGGGGCCTTGACACTAACACGTGCGGGCCTGGACACTAAGCCCTGGGGGCCTGGGCACTAAGCCCTGGGGGCCTGAGCACTAAGCCCTCTGGGCCTGAGCACTAAGCCCTGGGGGCCTGGGCACTAAGCCCTGGGGGCGTGAGCACTAAGCCCTGGGGGCCTGGGCACTAAGCCCTGGGGACCTGGACGCTAAGCCCTGGGGGCCTGGGGCACTAAGCCCTGGGGGGCCTGGACACTAAGCCCTGGGGGCCTGGGGCACTAAGCCCTGGGGGGCCTGGACACTAAGCCCTGGGGGCCTGGGCACTAAGCCCTGGGGGTCTGGACACTAAGCCCTGGGGGCCGGGACACGAAGCCCTGGGGGCCAGGGCACTAAGCCCTGGGGGCCTGGACACTAAACCCTGGGGGCTTGGGCACTAAGCCCTGAGACTTGAGCCTAAGCTTTGGGGGCCTGGACACTAAGCCCTGAGGGCCTGGACACTAAGCCCTGGGGCCTGGGCACTAAGACCTGGGGGCCTGGACACTAAGCCCTGGGGGCCTGGGCACTAAGCCCTGGGGGCCTGGGCACTAAGCCCTGGGGGCCTGGGCACCAAGCCCTGGGGGCCTGGACACTAAGCCCTGGGAGCCTGGGCACTAAGCCCTGGGGGCCTGGGCACTAAGCCCTGGGGCCTGGGCACTAAGCCCTGGGCGCCTGGACACTAAGCCCTGGGGGCCTGGGCACTAAGCCCTGGGGGCCTGGACAGTAAGCCCTGGGGGCCGGGACACTAAGCCCTGGGGGGTCGGGACACTAAGCCCTTGGGGCCTGGGACACTAAGCCCTGGGGGGCCTGGGCACTAAGCCCTGGGAGGCCTGGCGACTAAGCCCTGGGGGCCTGGACACTAAGCCCTGGGGGGCCTGGACACTAAGCCCTGCGGGCCTGGCGACTAAGCCCTGGGGGCCTGGGCACTAAGCCCTGGGGGGCCTGGTGACTAAGCCCAGGGGGGCCAGGACACTAAGCCCTGGGGGGCCTGGACACTAAGCCCTGGGGGCATGGGCACTAAGCCCTGGGTGCCTGCTACTAAGCCCTGGGGCTTGGGCACTTAACCCTGGGGGCCTGGACACTAAGCCCTGGGGGGCCTGGCGACTAAGCCCTGGGGGCCCGGACACTAAGCCCTGGGGGCCTGGGCACTAAGCCCTGGGGGCCTGGACACTAAGCCCTGGGGGTCTGGGCACTAAGCCCTGGGGGCCTGGACACTAAGCCCTGGGGGCCTGGACACTAAGCCCTGGGGGCCTGGTCACTAAGTCCTGGGGGCCTAGGCACTAAGCCCTGGGGGCCTGGGCACTAAGCCCTGGGGGCCGGGCACTAAGCCCTGGGGGCCTGGGCACTAAGCCCTGGGGGGCTTGGGCACTAAGCCCTGGGGGCCTGGGCACTAAGCCCTGGGGGCCTGGGCACTAAGCCCTGGGGGCCTGGACACTAAGCCCTGGTAGCCTGGGCACTAAGCCCTGGGGGCCTGGGCACTAAGCCCTGGGGCCTGGGCACTAAGCCCTGGGGGCCTGGACACTAAGCCCTGGGGGCCGGGACACTAAGCCCTGGGGGGCCGGGACACTAAGCCCTTGGGGCCTGGGACACTAAGCCCTGGTGGGCCTGGGCACTAAGCCCTGGGGGGCCTGGGCACTAAGCCCTGAGAGGCCCGGCGACTAAGCCCTGAGGGCCTGGGCACTAAGCCCTGGGGGGCCTTGGCAGTAAGCCTTGGGGGCCTGGGCACTAAGCCCTGGGGGCCTGGGCACTTAGCCCTGGGGGCCTGGACACTAAGCCCTGGGAGCCTGGGCACTAAGCCCTGGGGGCCTGGGTACTAAGCCCTGGGGCCTGGGCACTAAGCCCTGGGGGCCTGGACACTAAGCCCTGGGGGCCTGGGCACTAAGCCCTGGGGGCCTGGACACTAAGCCCTGGGGGCCGGGACACTAAGCCCTGGGGGGCCGGGACACTAAGCCCTTGGGGCCTGGGACACTAAGCCCTGGTGGGCCTGGACACTAAGCCCTGGGGGGCCTGGGCACTAAGCCCTGGGAGGCCTGGCAACTAAGCCCTGGGGGCCTGGACACTAAGCCCTGGGGGGCCTGGACACTAAGCCCTGGGGGCCTGGGCACTAAGCCCTGGGTGCCTGCTACTTAGCCCTGGGGCTTGGGCACTTAACCCTGGGGGCCTGGACACTAAGCCCTGGGGGGCCTGGCGACTAAGCCCTGGGGGCCTGGACACTAAGCCCTGGGGGCCTGGGCACTAAGCCCTGGGGGCCTGGACACTAAGCCCTGGGGGTCTGGGCACTAAGCCCTGGGGGCCTGGACACTAAGCCCTGGGGGCCTGGACACTAAGCCCTGGGGGTCTGGTTACTAAGTCCTGGGGGCCTAGGCACTAAGCCCTGGGGGCCTGGGCAGTAAGCCCTGGGGGCCGGGCACTAAGCCCTGGGGGCCTGGGCACTAAGCCCTGAGGGCCGGGAGCTAAGCCCTGGGGGCCTGAGCACTAAGCCCTGGGGGCCTGGGCACTAAGCCCTGGGACTTGGGCCTAAGCTCTGAAGGCCTGGGCACTAAGCCCTGGGGGCCTGGGCACTAAGCTCTGGGGGCCGGGAACTAAGCCCTGGGGGCCTGGGCACTAAGCCCTGGGGGCCTGGGCACTAAGCCCTGGGGGCCTGGGCACTAAGCCCTGGGGGCCGGGAGCTAAGCCCTGGGGGTCTGGGCACTAAGCCCTGGGGGCCTGGGCACTAAGCCCTGGGGGCCTGGGCACTAAGCCCTGGGGGCCTTGACACTAACCCGTGGGGGCCTGGACACTCAGCCCTGGGGGCCTGGGCACTAAGCCCTGGGGGCCTGGGCACTAAGCCCTGGGGGCCGGGAGCTTAGCCCTGGGGGTCTGGGCACTAAGCCCTGGGGGCCTGGGCACTAAGCCCTGGGGGCCTGGGCACTAAGCCCTGGGGGCCTTGACACTAACCCGAGGGGGCCTGGACACTAAGCCCGGGGGGCCTGGGCACTAAGCCCTGGGGGCCTGGACACTAAGCACAGGGGGCCGGGACACTAAGCCCTGGGGGCCTGGGCACTTAGCCCTGGGGGCCTGCTACTAAGCCCTGGGGCTTGGGCACTAAGCCCTGCGGGCCTGGGCACTAAACCCTGGGGGCTTGGGCACTAAGCCCTGGGGGCCGGGAGCTTAGCCCTGGGGGTCTGGGCACTAAGCCCTGGGGGCCTGGGCACTAAGCCCTGGGGGCCTGGGCACTAAGCCCTGGGGGCCTTGACACTAACCCGAGGGGGCCTGGACACTAAGCCCGGGGGGCCTGGGCACTAAGCCCTGGGGGCCTGGACACTAAGCACAGGGGGCCGGGACACTAAGCCCTGGGGGCCTGGGCACTTAGCCCTGGGGGCCTGCTACTAAGCCCTGGGGCTTGGGCACTAAGCCCTGCGGGCCTGGGCACTAAACCCTGGGGGCTTGGGCACTAAGCCCTGCGGGCCTGGGCACTAAACCCTGGGGGCTTGGGCACTAAGCCCTGAGACTTGAGCCTAAGCCCTGGGGGCCTGGACACTAAGCCCTGAGGGCCTGGACACTAAGCCCTGGGGCCTGGGCACTAAGCCCTGGGGGCCTGGACACTAAGCCCTGGGGGCCTGGGCACTAAGCCCTGGGGGCCTGGGCACTAAGCCCTGGGGGCCTGGGCACTAAGCCCTGGGGGCCTGGGCACTAAGCCCTGGGGGCCTGGGCACAAAGCCCTGGGGGCCTGGACACTAAGCCCTGGGGGCCTGGGCACTAAGCCCTGGGGGCCTGGGCACTAAGCCTTGGGGGGGCCTGGCGACTAAGCCCTGGGGGCCTGGACACTAAGCCCTGGGGGCCTGGGCACTAAGCCCTGGGGGCCTGGACACTAAGCCCTGGGGGTCTGGGCACTAAGCCCTGGGGGCCTGGACACTAAGCCCTGGGGGCCTGGACACTAAGCCCTGGGGGCTGGGCACTAAGTCCTGGGGGCCTAGGCACTAAGCCCTGGGGGCCTGGGCACTAAGCCCTGGGGGCCGGGCACTAAGCCCTGGGGGCCTGGGCACTAAGCCCTGAGGACCGGGAGCTAAGCCCTGGGGGCCTGGGCACTAAGCCCTGGGGGCCTGGGCACTAAGCCCTGGGACTTGGGCCTAAGCTCTGAGGGCCTGGGTACTAAGCCCTGGGGGCCTGGGCACTGAGCCCTGGGGGCCGGGAGCTAAGCCCTGGGGGCCTGGGCACTAAGCCCTGGGGGCCTGGGCACTAAGCCCTAGGGGCCTGGGCACTAAGCCCTGGGGGCCAGGAGCTAAGCCCTGGGGGCCTGGGCACTAAGCCCTGGGGGCCTGGACACTAAGCCCTGGGGGTCTGGGCACTAAGCCCTGGAAGCCTGGGCACTAAACCCTGGGGGCCTGGGCACTAAGCCCTGGGGGCCTGGGCACTAAGCCTTGGGGCCCTGGGCACTAAGCCCTGGGGGCCGGGAGCTAAGCCCTGGGGGCCGGGAGCTAAGCCCTGGGGGCCTGGGCACTAAGCCCTGGGGGCCTGGACACTAAGCCCTGGGGGTCTGGGCACTAAGCCCTGGGGGCCTGGGCACTAAACCCTGGGGGCCTGGGCACTAAGCCCTGGGGGCCTGGGCACTAAGCCTTGGGGCCCTGGGCACTAAGCCCTGGGGGCCTGGACACTCAGCCCTGGGGGCCTGGGCACTAAGCCCTGGGGGCCTGGGCACTAAGCCTTGGGGCCCTGGGCACTCAGCCCTGGGGGCCTGGGCACTAAGCCCTGGGGGCCTGGGCACTAAGCCTTGGGGCCCTGGGCACTAAGCCCTGGGGGCCGAGAGCTAAGCCCTGGGGGCCTGGGCACTAAGCCCTGGGGGCCTGGGCACTAAGCCATGGGGGCCTGGGCACTAAGCCCTAGGGGCCTTGACACTAACCCGTGGGGGCCTGGACACTAAGCCCTGGGGGCCTGGGCACTTAGCCCTGGGGGCCTTGACACTAACACGTGCGGGCCTGGACACTAAGCCCTGGGGGCCTGGGCACTAAGCCCTGGGGGCCTGAGCACTAAGCCCTGGGGGCCTGAGCACTAAGCCCTGGGGGCCTGGGCACTAAGCCCTGGGGGCCTGAGCACTAAGCCCTGGGGGCCTGGGCACTAAGCCCTGGGGGCTTGGGCACTAAGCCCTGGGGGCCTGAGCACTAAGCCCTGGGGGCCTGGACACTAAGCCCTGGGGGGCCGGGACACTAAGCCCTGGGGGCCTGGACACTAAGCCCTGGGGGCCTGGGGCACTAAGCCCTGGGGGGCCTGGACACTAAGCCCAGGGGGCCTGGGCACTAAGCCCTGGGGGCCTGGACACTAAGTCCTGGGGGCCGGGACACTAAGCCCTGGGGGCCTGGGCACTAAGCCCTGGGGGCCTGCTACTAAGCCCTGGGGCTTGGGCACTAAGCCCTGCGGGCCTGGGCACTAAACCCTGAGGGCCTGGACACTAAGCCCTGGGGCCTGGGCACTAAGCCCTGGGGACCTGGACACTAAGCCCTGGGGGCCTGGGCACTAAGCTCTGGGGGCCTGGGCACTAAGCCCTGGGGGCCTGGGCACTAAGCCCTGGGGGCCTGGACACTAAGCCCTGGGGGCCTCTGCACTAAGCCTTGGGGGCCTGGACACTAAGCCCTGGGGGCCTGGGCACTAAGCCCTGGGGGCCTGGACACTAAGCCCTGGGGGCCTGGACACTAAGCCCTGGTGGGCCGGGACACTAAGCCCTGGGGGCCTGGGACACTAAGCCCTGGGGGGCCTGGACACTAAGCCCTGGGGGGCCTGGGCACTAAGCCCTGGGGGGCCTGGCGACTAAGCCCTGGGGGCCTGGACACTAAGCCCTGGGGAGCCTGGACACTAAGCCCTGGGGGCCTGGCGACTAAGCCCTGGGGGCCTGGGCACTAAGCCCTGGGTGCCTGCTACTAAGCCCTGGGGCTAAGGCACTTAACCCTGGGGGCCTGAACACTAAGCCCTGGGGGGCCTGGCGACTAAGCCCTGGGGGCCTGGGCACTAAGCCCTGGGGGCCTGGACACTAAGCCCTGGGGGCCTGGGCACTAAGCCCTGGGGGCCTGGGCACTACGCCCTGGGGCCTGGGCACTAAGCCTTGGGGGCCTGGACACTAAGCCCTGGGGGCCTGGGCACTAAGCCCTGGGGGCCTGGACACTAAGCCCTGGGGGCCTGGACACTAAGCCCTGGTGGGCCGGGACACTAAGCCCTGGGGGCCTGGGACACTAAGCCCTGGGGGGCCTGGACACTAAGCCCTGGGGGGCCTGGGCACTAAGCCCTGGGGGGCCTGGCGACTAAGCCCTGGGGGCCTGGACACTAAGCCCTGGGGAGCCTGGACACTAAGCCCTGGGGGCCTGGCGACTAAGCCCTGGGGGCCTGGGCACTAAGCCCTGGGTGCCTGCTACTAAGCCCTGGGGCTTGGACACTTAACCCTGGGGGCCTGAACACTAAGCCCTGGGGGGCCTGGCGACTAAGCCCTGGGGGCCTGGGCACTAAGCCCTGGGGGCCTGGGCACTAAGCCCTGGGGGCCTGGGCACTAAGCCCTGGGTGCCTGCTACTAAGCCCTGAGGGCCTAGGCATTTAACCCTGGGGGCCTGGACACTAAGCCCTGGGGGGCCTTGCGACTAAGCCCTGGGGGCCTGGGCACTAAGCCCTGGGGGACCTGGGCACTAAGCCCTGGGTGCCTGGGCACTAAGCCCTGGGGGCCTGTGCACTAAGCCCTGGGTGCCTGGGCACTAAGCCCTGGGTGCCTGGGCACTAAGCCCTGGGGGCCTGGACACTAAGCCTTGGGTGCCTGGGCACTAAGCCCTGGGGGCCTGGGCACTAAGCCCTGGGGGCCTGGGCACTAAGCCCTGGGGGCCTGGACACTAAGCCCTGGGGGCCTGGGCACTAAGCCCTGGGGGCCTGGACACTAAGCCCTGGAGGCCTGGACACTAAGCCCTGGTGGGCCGGGACACTAATCCCTGGGGGCCTGGGCACTAAGCCCTGGGGGCCTGGACACTAAGCCCTGGGGGCCTGGACACTAAGCCCTGGTGGGCCGGGACACTAATCCCTGGGGGCCTGGGACACTAAGCCCTGGGGGGCCTGGACACTAAGCCCTGGGGGCCTGGCGACTAAGCCCTGGGGGCCTGGGCACTAAGCACTGGGGGGCCTGGCGACTAAGCCCTGGGGGGCCTGGACACTAAGCCCTGGGGGGTCTGGACACTAAGCCCTGGGGGCCTGGGCACTAAGCCCTGGGTGCCTGCTACTACGCCCTGGGGCTTGGGCACTTAACCCTGGGGGCCTGAACACTAAGCCCTGGGGGGCCTGGCGACTAAGCCCTGGGGGCCTGGGCACTAAGCCCTGGGGGCCTGCTACTAAGCCCTGAGGGCCTAGGCACTTAACCCTGGGGGCCTGGACACTAAGCCCTGGGGGGCCTGGCGACTAAGCCCTGGGGGCCTGGGCACTAAGCCCTGGGGGACCTGGGCTCTAAGCCCTGGGTGCCTGGGCACTAAGCCCTGGGGGCCTGGGCACTAAGCCCTGGGTGCCTGGGCACTAAGCCCTGGGTGCCTGGGCACTAAGCCCTGGGGGGCCTGGACACTAAGCCTTGGGTGCCTGGGCACGAAGCCCTGGGGGCCTGGGCACTAAGCCCTGGGGGCCTGGGCACTAAGCCCTGGGGGCCTGGGGCACTAAGCCCTGGGTGCCTGGGCACTAAGCCCTGGGGCCTGCTACTAAGCCCTGAGGGCCTAGGCACTTAACCCTGGGGGCCTGGACACTAAGCCCTGGGGGGCCTGGCGACTAAGCCATGGGGGCCTGGGCACTAAGCCCTGGGGGACCTGGGCTCTAAGCCCTGGGTGCCTGGGCACTAAGCCCTGGGGGCCTGGGCACTAAGCCCTGGGTGCCTGGGCACTAAGCCCTGGGTGCCTGGGCACTAAGCCCTGGGGGGCCTGGACACTAAGCCTTGGGTGCCTGGGCACTAAGCCCTGGGGGCCTGGGCACTAAGCCCTGGGGGCCTGGGCACTAAGCCCTGGGGGCCTGGGGCACTAAGCCCTGGGGGCCTGGGCACTAAGCCCTGGGGGCCTGGGCACTTAGCCCTGGGGGCCTTGACACTAACCCGTGGGGGCCTGGACACTAAGCCCTGGGGGCCTGGGCACTTAGCCCTGGGGGCCTTGACACTAACACGTGCGGGCCTGGACACTAAGCCCTGGGGGCCTGTGCACTAAGCCCTGGGGGCCTGGGCACTAAGCCCTGGGGGCCTGAGCACTAAGCCCTGGGGGCCTGAGCACTAAGCCCTGGGGGCCTGGGCACTAAGCCCTGGGGGCCTGAGCACTAAGCCCTGGGGGCCTGGGCACTAAGCCCTGGGGGCTTGGGCACTAAGCCCTGGGGGCCTGAGCACTAAGCCCTGGGGGCCTGGACACTAAGCCCTGGGGGGCCGGGACACTAAGCCCTGGGGGCCTGGACACTAAGCCCTGGGGGCCTGGGGCACTAAGCCCTGGGGGGCCTGGACACTAAGCCCAGGGGGCCTGGGCACTAAGCCCTGGGGGCCTGGACACTAAGTCCTGGGGGCCGGGACACTAAGCCCTGGGGGCCTGGGCACTAAGCCCTGGGGGCCTGCTACTAAGCCCTGGGGCTTGGGCACTAAGCCCTGCGGGCCTGGGCACTAATCTCTGGGGGCTTGGGCACTAAGCCCTGCGGGCCTGGGCACTAAACCCTGAGGGCCTGGACACTAAGCCCTGGGGCCTGGGCACTAAGCCCTGGGGACCTGGACACTAAGCCCTGGGGGCCTGGGCACTAAGCCCTGGGGGCCTGGGCACTAAGCCCTGGGGGCCTGGGCACTAAGCCCTGGGGGCCTGGGCACTAAGCCCTGGGGGCCTGGGCACTAAGCCCTGGGGGCCTGGACACTAAGCCCTGGGGGCCTGGGCACTAAGCCCTGGGGGCCTGGGCACTAAGCCCCGGGGCCTGGGCACTAAGCCTTGGGGGCCTGGACACTAAGCCCTGGGGGCCTGGGCACTAAGCCCTGGGGGCCTGGACACTAAGCCCTGGGGGCCTGGACACTAAGCCCTGGTGGGCCGGGACACTAAGCCCTGGGGGCCTGGGACACTAAGCCCTGGGGGGCCTGGACACTAAGCCCTGGGGGGCCTGGGCACTAAGCCCTGGGGGGCCTGGCGACTAAGCCCTGGGGGCCCTGACACTAAGCCCTGGGGAGCCTGGACACTAAGCCCTGGGGGCCTGGCGACTAAGCCCTGGGGGCCTGGGCACTAAGCCCTGGGTGCCTGCTACTAAGCCCTGGGGCTAAGGCACTTAACCCTGGGGGCCTGAACACTAAGCCCTGGGGGGCCTGGCGACTAAGCCCTGGGGGCCTGGGCACTAAGCCCTGGGGGCCTGGACACTAAGCCCTGGGGGCCTGGGCACTAAGCCCTGGGGGCCTGGGCACTAAGCCCTGGGGGCCTGGGCACTAAGCCCTGGGTGCCTGGGCACTAAGCCCTGGGTGCCTGGGCACTAAGCCCTGGGGGGCCTGGACACTAAGCCTTGGGTGCCTGGGCACTAAGCCCTGGGGGCCTGGGCACTAAGCCCTGGGGGCCTGGGCACTAAGCCCTGGGGGCCTGGGGCACTAAGCCCTGGGGGCCTGGGCACTAAGCCCTGGGGCCTGCTACTAAGCCCTGAGGGCCTAGGCACTTAACCCTGGGGGCCTGGACACTAAGCCCTGGGGGGCCTGGCGACTAAGCCCTGGGGGCCTGGGCACTAAGCCCTGGGGGACCTGGGCTCTAAGCCCTGGGTGCCTGGGCACTAAGCCCTGGGGGCCTGGGCACTAAGCCCTGGGTGCCTGGGCACTAAGCCCTGGGTGCCTGGGCACTAAGCCCTGGGGGGCCTGGACACTAAGCCTTGGGTGCCTGGGCACTAAGCCCTGGGGGCCTGGGCACTAAGCCCTGGGGGCCGGGGCACTAAGCCCTGGGGGCCTGGGGCACTAAGCCCTGGGGGCCTGGGCACTAAGCCCTGGGGCCTGGGCACTAAGCCCTGGGGGCCTGGGCACCAAGCCCTGGGGCTTGGGCACTAAGCCCTGGGGGCCTAGTCACTAAGCCCTGGGGCTTGGGCACTAAGCCCTGGGGCTTGGGCACTAAGCCGTGCGGGCCTGGGCACTAAGCCCTGGGGGCCTGCTACTAAGCCCTGGGGTTTGGGCACTAAGCCCTGGGGTCCTGGGCACTAAGCCCTGGGGGCCTGGGGAATAAGCCCTGAGGGCCTGGCCACTAAGCCCTGGGGGCCTGGGCACTAAGCCCTAGGGGCCTGGGCACTAAGCCCTGGGCACTAAGCCCTAGGGGCCTGGCCACTGAGCCCCGAGACCAATTCATTAACCATCGATATTCGTCACTAAAGAGATGCTGTGTGACACAAGCAATTATTATCTCATATGCACATATTTCTAGTCCAACTGAAAGAGGATAAACTTATAAAAGAAATTAACGGAGTCGGTGAAGGTGACAATATTTTACACTCAGGTTAGTTCAGTCTCTCATGGGGGCTAAACAGTCCCCGAAGCTTAGAATATAGCCTTAGAATATTTAGCACAGCTCAGCACACTGGAGGTAGGGATTATACACTAATTACTAACTTTGACTCAGGTAAGGTAATTATGAGGACTCAGCGATAAGTACTTGCAAGGGGATATTGAAGACATTGCACTGGGATATTGAGGAAAAGGCGCTGGGATATTGAGGACAAGGCGCTGGGATATTAAGAACAAGGCGCTGGCATATTGAGGTCAAGGCGCTGGGATATTAAGGACAAGGCGCTGGGATAGTAAGGACAAGGTGCTGGGATATTGAGGACAAGGCGCTGGGATATTGATGACAAGGTGCCGGGATATTGAGGACAAGGCGCTGGGATATTGAAGACAGACACCAAATATTTACACCCCACCCAAAATTGTTCATAAAAATGTCTTGTCTACGCTTGAAACAATCCATCAATCTCACGTTTATTATGTAACCCGGTAATTTGGTTCATAAATCAGCGACCCTGTTATCCAAGCCAGTATTGACCCAGGTCTTTCTGAAATCTTAAACACTCAATTTATATACATTTTTTCGAGTTGTATTTTGTGTTGATATGTTTACCATTTGACAAATTAATGTTGCTTGAAACTATTTTCATTTTTGCCGATGACATGGGGAATACGTATATATATGTATTTTCCAAACAGCAAAATATTAATGATGTATAAGGCACAACCAAGGAAGTGAGAAGATATAAGTCACTGGATTTGTGCATCACTTCTGTAAATCATCAGATACATACATTTACAGCAGCTTTTAAACAGTAAATCAAGAGACAGATGGAGAGTAGTTGCAACTATAAATCAAAATCCGTCGCACCAAATGACCAAAAATATTTCCAATCAAAACCTTATGAAGGCGGCAGATTCACGAAGCAGTTACGCAAGCACTTACGAACCTGTCCATCTTTTCACAATCTTTGGCGGCTTTGTTTACAATTATCGAACAGTTAATGAGCTCCGAAGCACCAGGAGGCTGTTTATAACAATAACAACAGTTGATTGGCAAGTTTTCATGCTTGTAAACTGTTTTAAATGTAGCCAAAACCGTCAAAGATTGAGGAAAGATGTACACGTTCGTAAGTGCTTGCGTAACTGCTTTGTGAATCTGGCCCCAGGACTCTTCGTTCAAAATTATCTATAAGAGAGTTAGGGACTAGAATTTGCACAATGAAAATTGTGTTTGGAAAATCGCGCCGCCAAAAAAGTTAGTCAGTTCATACCAGGAGTGTGAATGGTATTTGTTTGGTAGTTGACTGTGTTGGCATTTGTTTGAGAATTGTTAGTAGCGGCATTTGTTTGGAAATTGTTAGTAGCGGCATTTGTTTGGGAATTGTTTGTAGCGGCATTTGTTTGGGAATTGTTTGTAGCGGCATTTGTTTGAGAATTGTTTGTAGCGGCATTTGTTTGGGAATTGTTAGTAGCGGCATTTGTTTGAGAATTGTTTGTAGCGGCATTTGTTTGAGAATTGTTTGTAGCGGCATTTGTTTGAGAGTTGTCTGATAAATTGTGATGTTGAGCAGAAGATGAGGGATAGAGGCATTCATTATCTAATGCTAGCACTGATTATTGCTGAAATGATTAAACCTTAGGCAGAGGCCTGACAGCGCTTCGGATTCGGAGTCCTGAGGTTCCGAGCTCGATCCCCGGTGGCGGCGGAAACAAATGGGCAGTTTCTTTCACCCTGATCCCCTGTGCCCTGGTAGTAAATAGGTACCTGTTAGTTAGACAGCTGCGACGGGCTGCTTCCTGGGAGTGTGTAACAAAAAGGAGGCCTGGTCGAGGACCGGGCCGCGGGGACGCTAAGCCCCGAAATCATCTCAAGATAACTCAAGATAGACAGTTCATTCATATTTGAGCCCAACCACTTGGGCTGGACAGTCTCGCTTCATGCAGGTCGGCGTTCAATCCCCGACTGTTCATAAGCATTTGGGCACCATTATTTCGAGCCCCCGTCCCATCCCAGATCCTCATCCTGACGTTGTTGTTGTTACAGATTCAGCTACTCGTAACAAGTTCCAAGTAGCACGGGCTATGGTGAGCCCGTAGTGGACTTACCTGGCTCAGGAGCGGTGCAGAATGTGCTGTCATCCTGATCCCTTCCAAGTGTTTTATAGTCGTAATGGTTTGGCGCTTTATCCTGATAGCTCCCCTTCATTCATATTTTAGCGTGCGTGCGACAACTCAAGTTCTCACGGGATATTCATGCCCGTGCAACAGTTTGTGGTGGCTTAATCTTCATCAATGAATCAATAAACTCAAGTTCGCCAGTGACTGACAGACGTTCGCTAAGGAGCCAATAGCCACAACACCGAGGAACCGGCAAGCATTAAGATTAAACCGTCGACACCTTTCTTGCTTCTTGCGAGAACAAATGAGTTGTACATTTTCTTATCATCTCTGGTCTTTGTCTGAGATAGTGAGTGGAATCCGTAGAAGCTGATTGGCGCATAAATGCCCCAAGTGGCCAATTAGCCGAGACTCGGGGATGGTAATGAGACAGTCATGCTACAACAACCTATAAGATCACAAACAACCTCTGTCAACTGAAAACAATATATATATATATATATATATATATATATATATATATATATATATATATATATATATATATATATATGTCGTACCTAGTAGCCAGAATGCACCTCTCAGCCTACTATGCAAGGCCCGATTTGCCTAATAAGCCAAGTTTTCCTGAATTAATATATTTTCTCTAATTTTTTTCTTATGAAATGATAAAGCTACCCATTTCATTATGTATGAGGTCAATTTTCTTTTATTGGGGTTAAAATTAACATAGATATATGACCGAACCTAACCAACCCTACCTAACCTAACCTAACCTATCTTTATAGGTTAGGTTAGGTTAGGTAGCCCAAAAAGTTAGGTTAGGTTAGGTTAGGTAGTCCAAAAACAATTAATTCATGAAAACATGGCTTATTAAGCAAATTTGGCCTTGCAAAGTAGGCTGAGAAGTGCGTTCTGGCTACTAGGTACGACATATATATATATATATATATATATATATATATATATATATATATATATATATATATATATATATATATATATATATATATATATATATATATATATATATATATATATATATATATATATTGTGACGGTAACGCGTTGGTGTTCGGCTGTTCAAAGCTAGGGGTATGGCCTCGTCACATAGAATAAAAAAAAAATAGAAAATCTGGAACTTCGTCTGTGGTAAGGTAAGGAGAAGACACACAAAACACAAGTAAATTTTATCAATGGAATTTTAATTACGTTAGATAAACAAAGCATGAATAAAATGGACATACAAATTCGTATAATAAAATCAATCAATCAAAATAATAAGAAGAATTAAATGACAAAATGAAAAGTTACGTTAAGACAAGTGAGCAATAACAAGCTGTGCAATATACAATAAAATGAGAGGTGCAGGAATATTGGCTTTAAGCTATCACCTCTCTTAGTACACATAAGCCAAAGCTCAGTCTACCAGGGAGAAGTGTTAACCGTATGAAAGCACTGAATATTCTGAGGACTGAGGTCGTGGCGGCCCCAGATATCAAGTAGTATAGTGGGTGGAGTGCAGTTGCAGCCAGACCGGCGGCCAATCAGCGAGGAGCCGGCAACAAGACAGGTAGTTTGGCGGTTTGAGGTGAGGCAGGTGTTCCTGGCTGCATACGTTTTGCTCTCTGGCAAACCTTGGAGATGTTGTTGTCGTTGTTGGACATTTCTTCCATAGTAGTTTTATATAGATGTATCGACGTATTTTTGGAGGGAAGAGCAGGCTCAATCTCTTGAAGGAGATTATCGTCACAATATATATATATATATATATATATATATATATATATATATATATATATATATATATATATATATATATATATATATATATATATATATATATATATATATATATATATATAACTGAAAACTCACACCCCAGAAGTGACTCGAACCCATACTCCCAGAAGCAACGCAACTGGTATGTACAAGACGCCTTAATCCACTTGACCATCACGACCGGACAAAATGAGGTGATAGCCGAGGCTATATGAACCACCCCACCGCCGGCACTCGGATAGTTATCTTGGGCATAGCATTTTACCAAATCACCTCATTCTTTGGGGCACACGTGAGGAACACAAATGCGAACAAGCCTGAATGGTCCCCAGGACATATGCAACTGAAAACTCACACCCCAGAAGTGACTCGAACCCATACTCCCAGAAGCAACGCAACTGGTATGTACAAGACGCCTTAATCCACTTGACCATCACGACCGGACAAAATGAGGTGATAGCCGAGGCTATATGAACCACCCCACCGCCGGCACTCGGATAGTTATCTTGGGCATAGCATTTTACCAAATCACCTCATTCTTTGGGGCACACGTGAGGAACACAAATGCGAACAAGCCTGAATGGTCCCCAGGACATATGCAACTGAAAACTCACACCCCA
This sequence comes from Procambarus clarkii, assembly GCF_040958095.1. NCBI lineage: Eukaryota > Metazoa > Arthropoda > Malacostraca > Decapoda > Cambaridae > Procambarus > Procambarus clarkii. The sequence goes on from NC_091153.1 coordinate 21,875,814, forward strand.
GAAGTGACTCGAACCCATACTCCCAGAAGCAACGCAACTGGTATGTACAAGACGCCTTAATCCACTTGACCATCACGACCGGACAAAATGAGGTGATAGCCGAGGCTATATGAACCACCCCACCGCCGGCACTCGGATAGTTATCTTGGGCATAGCATTTTACCAAATCACCTCATTCTTTGGGGCACACGTGAGGAACACAAATGCGAACAAGCCTGAATGGTCCCCAGGACATATGCAACTGAAAACTCACACCCCAGAAGTGACTCGAACCCATACTCCCAGAAGCAACGCAACTGGTATGTACAAGACGCCTTAATCCACTTGACCTCATTTATCCGGTCGTGATGGTCAAGTGGATTAAGGCGTCTTGTACATACCAGTTGCGTTGCTTCTGGGAGTATGGGTTCGAGTCACTTCTGGGGTGTGAGTTTTCAGTTGCATATGTCCTGGGGACCATTCAGGCTTGTTCGCATTTGTGTTCCTCACGTGTGCCCCAAAGAATGAGGTGATTTGGTAAAATGCTATGCCCAAGATAACTATCCGAGTGCCGGCGGTGGGGTGGTTCATATAGCCTCGGCTATCACCTCATTTTGTCCGGTCGTGATGGTCAAGTGGATTAAGGCGTCTTGTACATACCAGTTGCGTTGCTTCTGGGAGTATGGGTTCGAGTCACTTCTGGGGTGTGAGTTTTCAGTTGCATATGTCCTGGGGACCATTCAGGCTTGTTCGCATTTGTGTTCCTCACGTGTGCCCCAAAGAATGAGGTGATTTGGTAAAATGCTATGCCCAAGATAACTATCCGAGTGCCGGCGGTGGGGTGGTTCATATAGCCTCGGCTATCACCTCATTTTGTCCGGTCGTGATGGTCAAGTGGATTAAGGCGTCTTGTACATACCAGTTGCGTTGCTTCTGGGAGTATGGGTTCGAGTCACTTCTGGGGTGTGAGTTTTCAGTTGCATATGTCCTGGGGACCATTCAGGCTTGTTCGCATTTGTGTTCCTCACGTGTGCCCCAAAGAATGAGGTGATTTGGTAAAATGCTATGCCCAAGATAACTATCCGAGTGCCGGCGGTGGGGTGGTTCATATAGCCTCGGCTATCACCTCATTTTGTCCGGTCGTGATGGTCAAGTGGATTAAGGCGTCTTGTACATACCAGTTGCGTTGCTTCTGGGAGTATGGGTTCGAGTCACTTCTGGGGTGTGAGTTTTCAGTTGCATATGTCCTGGGGACCATTCAGGCTTGTTCGCATATATATATATATATATATATATATATATATATATATATATATATATATATATATATATATATATATATATATATATATATATATATATATATATATATATATATATATATATATATATATATATATATATATATATATATATATAATATCGTCACGCAATTATATTTGTATATTGTTAGGATTTAAAACGTTAGATGATTATTAACAGCGCTCACTACGCGCATAATTGAACCAGTCATGTCTGCTCTGCAGGAGTTCAGGGACGCTGTTAAAGGGGAAACTATATTTGCTGGCGTAATTTTTTGTTTTTATGGCATGTTGTTTATACCGAAATCACGGATCATTTGGCCGGTAATTGCTGTTTTCCGTAACGTTTCATTTTTCCGTTTTATAGTGGCGACACGTGACCTGCGGCTTGACCGGGAAGTCTGCCGGGAAGTGGTGTTTGTTTTTGTCAAGTATTGCGTTCGTGGAAGAGTGGATGAATGAGGGGAAAGCGCTAAGCCATTACGACTATATAGCTCTTGGAAGGTGTCAGAATAAGGATTAGGGATGAGACGGGGGGGGGGGGGAGGAATGGTGTCCAACCACTTGGACGGTCGGGGATTGAACGCCTACTTGCATGAAGCGAGACCGTCGCTCTACCGTCCAGCCAAAATGGTTGGGTGTGTTCGTGGAAGAGTGATTCCGTGTTATGTATCTACGTCTTGTTGATGAGAATTGTTTGTTAAACTCGAGGTAATTACTATAAATAACGCTGTGCGTATTAGTGGCTTTAGGTATAGTATGTATGTACAAGTTCTGTCTACAAATGCTGTTTGTAAGTCATTTTGTATGCATGTACTTTAACCTGAATAAAAATGATTGATCGTGACTTCCTTGGTCATGAAGTAAGGATGGCAGCGACGGACTTCATCGCTCAGGAAATGAAGATAGCAGCGAGGTACTTAAACGGTCATAAGGTGTGGATGTCAAGGTGGAAGATCATCACTAGTTAATTGTGGATAGCAGCGAGGCACTTGTTGACCCGAGAAGTGTGGATGGCAGCGTGGCACTTGATGACTCGGGAAGTGTGGATGGCAGCGTGGCACTTGATGACTCGGGAAGTGTGGATGGCAGCGTGGCACTTGATGACTCGGGGAGTGTGGATGGCAGCGTGGCACTTGATGACTCGGGAAGTGTGGATGGCAGCGTCGCACTTGATGATTCGGGAAGTGTGGATGGCAGCGTCGCACTTGATGACTCGGGAAGTGTGGATGGCAGCGTGGCATTTGATGACTCGGGAAGTGTGGATGGCAGCGAGGCACTTGATGACTCGGGAAGTGTGGATGGCAGCGTGGCACTTGATGACTCGGGAAGTGTGGATGGCAGCGAGGCACTTGATGACTCGGGTAGTGTGGATGGCAGCGTGGCACTTGATGACTAGGGAAGTGTGGATGGCAGCGAGGCACTTGATGACTCGGGAAGTGTGGATGGCAGCGTGGCACTTGATGACTCAGGAAGTGGAAGTGTGATGACTCACATTGACAGTGGCTTGACGAAAAATGCAGACTGACCCCTCACTCATCTGGTGCCTTCAGGAGGTGGAGATGTTTGAGATATATATCTCGAACTATCTACTTCTTTTGTAAGGTCTGATGGCGTAGTGGGTTAAAGCATACTAGTTATGCCAGCTACTGGAAGGTAGTTGTGCTTTCTGGGTTCGAGTCCCACTGGTGGGTGTTGTTCCAAAGATTATTAATCTTCACTTGTGGTTTATGCAAGTATAGGCTTATAAGCTGGACACGAGTTCTCTCACATTGACAGTGGCTTGACGAAAAATGCAGACTGACCCCTCACTCATCTGGTGCCTTCGGGAGGTGGAGATGTTTGAGATATATATCTCGAACTATCTACTTCTTTTGTAAGGTCTGATGGCGTAGTGGGTTAAAGCATACTAGTTATGCCAGCTACTGGAAGGTAGTTGTGCTTTCTGGGTTCGAGTCCCACTGGTGGGTGTTGTTCCAAAGATTATTAATCTTCACTTGTGGTTTATGCAAGTATAGGCTTATAAGCTGGACACGAGTTCTCTCACATTGACAGTGGCTTGACGAAAAATGCAGACTGACCCCTCACTCATCTGGTGCCTTCGGGAGGTGGAGATGTTTGAGATATATATCTCGAACTATCTACTTCTTTTGTAAGGTCTGATGGCGTAGTGGGTTAAAGCATAGTAGTTATGCCAGCTACTGGAAGGTAGTTGCGCTTTCTGGGTTCGAGTCCCACTGGTGGGTGTTGTTCCAAAGATTATTAATCTTCACTTGTGGTTTATGCAAGTATAGGCTTATAAGCTGGACACGAGTTCTCTCACATTGACAGTGGCTTGACGAAAAATGCAGACTGACCCCTCACTCATCTGGTGCCTTCGGGAGGTGGAGATGTTTGAGATATATATCTCGAACTATCTACTTCTTTTGTAAGGTCTGATGGCGTAGTGGGTTAAAGCATACTAGTTATGCCAGCTACTGGAAGGTAGTTGTGCTTTCTGGGTTCGAGTCCCACTGGTGGGTGTTGTTCCAAAGATTATTAATCTTCACTTGTGGTTTATGCAAGTATAGGCTTATAAGCTGGACACGAGTTCTCTCACATTGACAGTGGCTTGACGAAAAATGCAGACTGACCCCTCACTCATCTGGTGCCTTCGGGAGGTGGAGATGTTTGAGATATATATCTTGAACTATCTACTTCTTTTGTAAGGTCTGATGGCGTAGTGGGTTAAAGCATACTAGTTATGCCAGCTACTGGAAGGTAGTTGTGCTTTCTGGGTTCGAGTCCCACTGGTGGGTGTTGTTCCAAAGATTATTAATCTTCACTTGTGGTTTATGCAAGTATAGGCTTATAAGCTGGACACGAGTTCTCTCACATTGACAGTGGCTTGACGAAAAATGCAGACTGACCCCTCACTCATCTGGTGCCTTCGGGAGGTGGAGATGTTTGAGATATATATCTCGAACTATCTACTTCTTTTGTAAGGTCTGATGGCGTAGTGGGTTAAAGCATACTAGTTATGCCAGCTACTGGAAGGTAGTTGCGCTTTCTGGGTTCGAGTCCCACTGGTGGGTGTTGTTCCAAAGATTATTAATCTTCACTTGTGGTTTATGCAAGTATAGGCTTATAAGCTGGACACGAGTTCTCTCACATTGACAGTGGCTTGACGAAAAATGCAGACTGACCCCTCACTCATCTGGTGCCTTCGGGAGGTGGAGATGTTTGAGATATATATCTCGAACTATCTACTTCTTTTGTAAGGTCTGATGGCGTAGTGGGTTAAAGCATACTAGTTATGCCAGCTACTGGAAGGTAGTTGTGCTTTCTGGGTTCGAGTCCCACTGGTGGGTGTTGTTCCAAAGATTATTAATCTTCACTTGTGGTTTATGCAAGTATAGGCTTATAAGCTGGACACGAGTTCTCTCACATTGACAGTGGCTTGACGAAAAATGCAGACTGACCCCTCACTCATCTGGTGCCTTCGGGAGGTGGAGATGTTTGAGATATATATCTCGAACTATCTACTTCTTTTGTAAGGTCTGATGGCGTAGTGGGTTAAAGCATACTAGTTATGCCAGCTACTGGAAGGTAGTTGTGCTTTCTGGGTTCGAGTCCCACTGGTGGGTGTTGTTCCAAAGATTATTAATCTTCACTTGTGGTTTATGCAAGTATAGGCTTATAAGCTGGACACGAGTTCTCTCACATTGACAGTGGCTTGACGAAAAATGCAGACTGACCCCTCACTCATCTGGTGCCTTCGGGAGGTGGAGATGTTTGAGATATATATCTCGAACTATCTACTTCTTTTGTAAGGTCTGATGGCGTAGTGGGTTAAAGCATACTAGTTATGCCAGCTACTGGAAGGTAGTTGTGCTTTCTGGGTTCGAGTCCCACTGGTGGGTGTTGTTCCAAAGATTATTAATCTTCACTTGTGGTTTATGCAAGTATAGGCTTATAAGCTGGACACGAGTTCTCTCACATTGACAGTGGCTTGACGAAAAATGCAGACTGACCCCTCACTCATCTGGTGCCTTCGGGAGGTGGAGATGTTTGAGATATATATCTCGAACTATCTACTTCTTTTGTAAGGTCTGATGGCGTAGTGGGTTAAAGCATACTAGTTATGCCAGCTACTGGAAGGTAGTTGTGCTTTCTGGGTTCGAGTCCCACTGGTGGGTGTTGTTCCAAAGATTATTAATCTTCACTTGTGGTTTATGCAAGTATAGGCTTATAAGCTGGACACGAGTTCTCTCACATTGACAGTGGCTTGACGAAAAATGCAGACTGACCCCTCACTCATCTGGTGCCTTCGGGAGGTGGAGATGTTTGAGATATATATCTCGAACTATCTACTTCTTTTGTAAGGTCTGATGGCGTAGTGGGTTAAAGCATACTAGTTATGGCAGCTACTGGAAGGTAGTTGTGCTTTCTGGGTTCGAGTCCCACTGGTGGGTGTTGTTCCAAAGATTATATATATATATATATATATATATATATATATATATATATATATATATATATATATATACATATATATATATATACATATATATATATATATATATATATATATATATATATATATATATATATATATATATATATATATATATATATATATATATATATATATATATATATATATGTCGTACCTAATAGCCAGAACGCACTTCTCAGCCTACTATTCAAGGCCTGATTTGCCTAATAAGCCAAGTTTTCATGAATTAATGTTTTTTCGTCTACCTAACCTACCTAACCTAACCTAACCTAGCTTTTTTTGGCTACCTAACCTAACCTTACCTATAAATATAGGTTAGGTTAGGTTAGGTAGGGTTGGTTAGGTTCGGTCATATATCTACGTTAATTTTAACTCCAATAAAAAAAAATTGACCTCATACATAGAGAAAAGGGTTGGTTTATCATTTCATAAGAAAAAAATTATAGTAAATATATTAATTCAGGAAAACTTGGCTTATTAGGCAAATCGGGCCTTGAATAGTAGGCTGAGAAGTGAGTTCTGGCTACTAGGTACGACATATATATATATATATATATATATATATATATATATATATATATATATATATATATATATATATATATATATATATATATATATATATATATGTCGTACCTAGTAGCCAGAACGCACTTCTCAGCCAACTATGCAAGGCCCGATTTGCTTAATAAGCTAAGTTTTCCTGAATTAATATATTTTCTCTAATTTTTTTCTTATGAAATGATAAAGATACCCATTTCATTATATATGAGATCAATTTTTTTTTATTGGAGTTAAAATTAACGTAGATATATGACCAAACCTAACCAACCCCCCCTAACCAAACCTAACCTATCTTTATAGGTTAGGTTAGGTTAGGTAGCAGAAAAAGTTAGGTTAGGTTAGGTTAGCTAGGTTAGGTAGTCGAAAAACAATTAATTCATGAAAACTTGGCTTATTAGGCAAATCGGGCCATGCATAGTAGGCTGAGAAGTGCGTTCTGGCTACTAGGTACGACATATATATATATATATATATATATATATATATATATATATATATATATATATATATATATATATATATATATATATATATATATATATATATATATATATATATATATATATATATATATATATATATATATATATATATATATATATAAAACAACATACTCACACCTTCACCTGCACAATGGATGCAAGGCACGCCCAGAAATCCCATTACATTTGAATATCAAAAGGAGAAAACCATTCTTACTATTGAGAGCTCCGTTCCCTAAGAACGGAACTACTGGGAGAGATGCGGCCTTGATGGAAGGGTGGAGAGGAAGGTAATGGAAACGAAAGGAAAGTTGACGAGAAAAATGCCTGGAAAAGAGGAGACAGTGCAGGCAAAGGAGAGAGCGAGCGGGATGAGAGGAAAGGAAAAAATGCCGGTAAAGGGAGAGAGGGAGACAAGTAGGAGCAAATGTTGACATGAGTTAAATAAATAAAAGAATAACAACGGCGAATCGACAGAAAAAAAAGTGAAGGGGAGAAATCGAACAGAAAAAGTGTAATAGCAAATGTAACTTAGGTACACACACACCAACGCCGGTACACTGCTTTAGTACAGTCAAGTACACACACCAGCGCCGGTACACTGCTTTAGTACACTCTCCAGCCCCGGTACACTGCCACAGTACTCTCAGGTACACACACCAGCGCCGGTACACTGCCACAGTACTCTCAGCACACACACACACACACACACCAGCGCCAGTACACTAATACAGTACATTCAGGCTACTCTGAATGAAACAAACTAACCAATCAGCTGTCACCAGAAGTTGTTAGAAGAGCCAATATGAGTTCACCAGGTGGGGAGCTGAGCCACAGCTGAAACACAGTCCTTTCACCCAAGTGGCTGAAGAAACGGCCGCTAAACGTAGCAAAACTGAAACGAAACTAAAAAACGAAACTCACACAAAAAAAATGTGTGTGGAAGGAGGACACGCTGCTGTAGCTACACGGGAACCTTCCCAGAGCTCTGCAATATTGGCTACACTCATGGGACCGGTCCAGAAGAATTATCACCTCGCAGGCAGAGTGTCTGGAGCCACCAAGAGACCGAAGACCTTCCCAGCTTCTGCTTTTGTTGGGCCAAGAGACCGAAGACCTTCCCAGCTTCTGCTTTTGTTGTGCCAAGAGACCGAAGACCTTCCCAGCTTCTGCTTTTGTTGGGCCAAGAGACCGGAGACCTTTCCAGCTTTTGCTTATGTTGGGCCAAGAGACCGGAGACCTTTCCAGCTTTTGCTTATGTTGAGAGGAAAGGAGGATCGTGAGATGTTGTGAGGCTCGTCTGGCCTTCACGAGTCTTGTTTTATTATTATTATTATTATTATTATTTTCTACCACAGACGTGGCCACACATTTACAATGCTAACCAGCATATATACATTTTCTTCTGTCCTCCATGGACTGGGTTAGAAATATGTTAAACATATAGTTCAAGGGTTTATTGAGAAATCAACCACAGAAGGTGATTTGGTGCTTTAAAATGCTAAGCTAACCTACATACGTAAATACATAGATACACAGATTTACGTATACATAAAGTGTTCGATGTGTCCTTTACATAGTGTCATTAATGTGCGTTTACAGAGGTGAAATGTAATTCTGATCAGCTTCCATATATACTTTATACACATACATATACATGCACACACACATATACATATACATATATACATACATATATATACACACATGCAATCACATACATTTGTCTCTTTTACTCTGGCAGGGTGAAATAGCTGATAGAGAAACTCGTGTGCAATTAAGCACTTAATCACTGAAGGTGATTAAGGTGCTTTTTCGAGCTCAGGTTATATAGTTAGATCACATATATACATTGTATAATTGATACATTACATGGTTAATCTTGGGTACAAGTCCAATATATCATCAAGTGTTCCAGTACTCATATAGTAATTACACAGTTCAGCTTACCTTTGCCCAGGAGGACGAAAGTCAGTCAGTATGGGACATTCTACAATATAATGTTCAAGTGAATGCATGTTTTCTCTTTCAAAAAGTTGACACATTGCGTACTCGACATTTGGGTTTTGAGAAAGCTGCCAGATACGCCTATATCTGAGGGCGTATTCTGGCCACTATAACATCACGTTTCCGGGTTCTTGTTCTATTAGTCCCATATGTGAATGTCTCCTCACGATATTTGTCATAATATTTAATGCTACAACTTTCAGGTCTTTGTAAATTTGTTAAGTCGGTGAGATTTTCATTAGATATTTGTTTAAGTATTCTCTTTGTCACTGCTAATGAAACACCCATATCAATTTCTATCACTGGTTCTCTACAGGCTGTCTTTGCAAGTATATCAACAGTGTCATGCCTTGAGATGCCAACATGTGATGGTATCCATAGGAATTTTATCTCAAATCTGTTTTCTTTAGCAGCTAAAACATTCATTCGAATATCACTGACTATTTTCTGGGTGTCACTACTATGTGCGTTCAATGCCAGGAGTGCACTCTGCGAGTCACAGTATATAAGTCCACTGCCTTTGTCTTTTAAAAATTCAGTGGCAAGGTATATGCCTGCAAGTTCTGTTACTTGTGTTAGGAACGTACTTATCCAAGGAGAACGAGTCCTTATGTGTCTTCAGTCCATGAGTGTCGGGAACCCAATGATGCTCGCACTGTACAGGACGACAGAAGAAGCCAATCCCAGAGGCTCCTTCTGTCTTTATTCATTACGGCGGCTTATCTCGAATGACGTGATCCTCGTGTCATTCTATGCTCTTTGATCGAGATTGTTACGTGACAAAGACGTGACACTTCCTTGAATGTTCCGAGATCAGCCATTTCAGTAAAAGTGCAAAATATAATGAAAAGGAGGTTTTCTTGCTAAGATCGTAATTAGCTCAATATCGTGCTCAATCCTGTATAAAACCTCACGTGACTGGAGCTAAAACGAGTAGAGACAGCCAATCGGCTATTAAATAGCAGGGATTTGAGACTACTCACTAATGGTGGGCTACAGTGTTACTTCTCATATTACACATAATGTAATGGTGTGGTGATGGGGTGCACGCTAATGTTAGCCTAAGTTGCTAGTGCAGGACACACCAACATCCCGTGATGCTGGTAATGGATGTATGGAGAGTCTGGTGTCAGTGTGGGATGGGGCAGCATCCCTTTGTTCCTAGTCATTGGATATTTCTGAATAACTCTGTCTACTCTGTATTATTAGTGCAGGAAGCTGTCTCTACTTCATGAAGTAATACTTGGGGTCTTAGTAGTACTTGGTAATAATAGTAGTACTAATAGACTACTAGTAGAAGTAGTAGTCAAGTAGTACTTGGGCACAAGAGTATTCCCTCGTGTTTCCTTTATGATTACTTTACATTTATTTGTGTTGAAATCTACCAACCATGTCTGTGATCATTTGTGTAGTTTCTCTAAATCATCCTATAGAAGTAATCTGCAAACTTCGTTCGTTCTTATCCTTTTTATCAGTTATGTAATATCGGCAAAAATCATCAAGTCAGATTCCATATGCTCCGTTAACACAGATTCAATGATCTATCTTCGGCTGAGAGAGAGCAATGTTCCTTGTACTGTGGGCCACTCCTCAATGAACACATTCCGTGTTTAGACAGGTGTTTAGACAGGTATTCTCTCACCAAGCTCAGCACTCCTAGGCACTCCTGCTTGATCCTCCTGCAGTACGATTTCTATATCTTTTTGGCACGCCAGGGAGAAAGAGCCGCCACTCCTCTTTCATGTTTGACAGGTTCCATTTTTGTAAAAGAATTCTAGAATATTTACTGTACGAGATTTTCCTTTGTTAAACCCACGTTAGCCAAACCTTTTTCGCGATTTGTCACTTCGTAAAGAATGCAACTGTTTTCCCTAGCAAGAAACGTGCGAACTGAAGCAACCGACCTTAACGAAGCTGATGTATAGAACACGTTGATAATATGATGCTTTAATGTTTACTGATTTACTATGTAAACTTTCTTGCAACATGACTATATAAAGTTTCTTGTAATATGGCTATGTAAAGTTTCATGTAATATGGCAATGCAAAGTTTCTTGCAATATGGCTTTGTAAAGTTTCTTGTAATATGGCTTTGTAAAGTTTCTTGTAATATGACTTTGTAAAGTTTCTAGTAATATGGCTATGTAGAATTTCTTGTAATATGGCTTTGTAAAGTTTCGTGAAATATTGCTATCTTAAAGTTTTGGTTTCTTTCTCCTGCATTTTCGTAATGTTTCTGAGTTTCCATTCTGATATTGGAATTTTTTTCCCCTGTGTCGTTATTAATGTTTTCCTCCACTGTGCAAGATTACCATATCCACATTTTCCTGCCTCTTCCTCTTGCCTCGAAACACTGCCTAAATCGGGGGTTCCTAATCGGGGGTTTCCACACCCCTTGGGCACCAAATAATAGGGAATGGGATTCACCTAATTTAAAAATACATATTTTATGAGAACAAAAACTATTTTAGAAATGTTTCATTGTTGTCAAGTTTTACAAAGGGGGGAAAAATTGGGGATTTTGTCGATGTAAAAACATTATACACTCGTGGTGGACGAAATACAAGCATCGTATCTGCAAAAATAACACTTATAAAACCGGATAACCGGTTTGCTTCAGTTATCTTGCCCTTGTAACGCGTCCCATTTATCTGCTACACTTTTGCAGCAGAAATTCTTGGTGACATCTGTGCTGCAGTTTCTCATCGTGCACATTTCTTCTTTGTCTCCTTTGTCAATTCCAATTTAAAACTGTATACAGTTTGTTGCTCTTATCCTCCAGTGTGGAGAGGTGCAGTGGCTTGAGCCTCCGCTGCTCGGTCTCTCACTTTAGCTCAGACACCAGCTTTGTTGCATGGCTCTGCACTTTTTCTAATTTAACTTTGTACTTTTTAAGGTGAGAGCTCCACGCCGTTTGTGCAGTGTACTCACCTATTTGTACTAACTTATTTGTGCTTGCGGGGGTTGAGCTTTGGCTCTTTGGTCCCGCCTCTCAACTGTCAATCAACTGGTGTGTGTGTGTGTGTGTGTGTGTGTGTGTGTGTGTGTGTGTGTGTGTGTGTGTGTGTGTGTGTGTGTGTGTGTGTGTGTGTGTGTGTGTGTGTGTGTGTGTGTGTGTGTGTACTTACCTAGTTGTGCTTGTGGGGGTTGAGCTTCGGCTCAGCTATGAGTCTTCTGGTGTACAGATCATATCTACATTTGAAACTGTGTATGGAGTCAGCCTCCACCACATCACTTCCTAATGCATTCCACTTATTAACTATTCAGACACTGAAAAAGGTCTGTCTAATGACTCTGTGGCTCATTTGAGTACCCGGCTTCCAGCTGTGTCACCTTCGGCGAGTACTACCCATGTTAAATAATTCGTCCATATCTACCCTGTTAATTTTCCTGAGAATTTTGTATGTGGTGATCATATCTTTCCTAGCTCTTCTGTCTTCCAGCGACGTGAGGTGCAATTCACGCAGCCTTTCTTGGTAACTCATGCCTCTTAGTTCTGGGACTAGTCTAGTGGCATACCTCTGAACTTTTTCCAGCTTCGTCTCGTGCTTGACAAAGTACGGGCTCCATGCTGGGGCCGCATACTCCAGGATTGGTCTTACAAATGTGGTATACAAAATTCTGAATGATTCCTTGCACAGGTTCCTGATGGGAGTTCTGATTTTAGCGAGCCTCAAATATATGCCCGCTTATGATATTATTTTTGTGGGCTTCAAGAGACAGGTTTGGCGTGATCCTAGATCTTTCTCTCTGCCCGTTTCGTGAAGTACTTCATGTCTCATTCTGTATCCTGTGTCTGGCCTCCTATGTCCACCCCCTAGTTTCATTACCTTGCATTTACTCGGGTTGAACTTTAGTAGCCATTTGTTGGACCATTCATTCAGTCTGTCCAGGTCATCTTGAAGCCTCCTATTATCATCCTCTGTTTTAATCCTCCTCATAATTTTTGCATCACCAGTTTTGCAAACAATGAGAGGAACGATTCTATACCCTCTGGGAGATTATTTAGTTATATCAGAAACAGTATAGGTCCAAGGACTGAACTCTGCGGGACTCCACTGGTGACGTCTCGCCAATCTGAGACCTCAACCCTAACAGTGACTCGCTGTCTTCTGCTGCTTAGGTACTCTCTTAACCAATCGAGTATCTTCTTTTTTACCCCCGCCTGCATCTCCAGCTTGTGTCCTAGTCTCTTATCGAATACTGTGTCAAAGGCTTTATACCCATCCAAAAAATAAAAAATATGCATTCTGGCCATCATTCTCTTTCTTGTCTGAACTTTGTCGCCTGGTCATAGCATTCAGTTAAACCTGTGAGGCAAGATTTGTCATCCCTGAACCCATGCTGGTAATGAGTTACAAAGTTCCTTCATTCAGATGTTTTATTAGTTTTTTTCGCACACTCTATATCACTTTATATGGTATGGAAGTTAGGGACACTGGCCTGTAGTTCATTGTCTCCTGTCTGTCACTTGTCTTGTATATCGGGACTACGTTAGGTGTCTTCCAAATTTTTGACAGTTCCTCTGTTACCAGTGATTTGTTACACACATAAATGTGTGTGTGTGTGTGTGTGTGTGTACTCACCTAGTTGTGTTTGCGGGGGTTGAGCTCTGGCTCTTTGGTCCCGCCTCTCAACCGTCAATCAACAGGTGTACAGATTCCTGAGCCTATTGGGCTCTATCATATCTACACTTGAAACTGTGTATGGAGTCAGCCTCCACCACATCACTTCCTAATGCATTCCATTTGTCAACCACTCTGACACTAATAAAGTTTTTTCTAATATCTCTGTGGCTCATTTGGGCACTCAGTTTCTACCAGTGTCCCCTTGTGCGTGTTCCCCTTGTGTTAAATAGACTGTCTTTATCTACCCTATCAATTCCCTTCAAAATCTTGAATGTGGTGTTCATGTCCCCCCTTACTCTTCTGTATTCCAGCGAAGTGAGGTTTAATTCCTGTAGTCTCTCCTCGTAGCTCTTACCTCTCAGCTCGGGTACTAGTCTGGTGGCAAACCTTTGAACCTTTTCCAGTTTAGTCTTATCCTTGACTAGATGTGGACTCCATGCTGGGGCTGCATACTCCAGGATTGGCCTGACATATGTGGTATACAAAGTTCTGAATGATTCTTTACACAAGTTTCTGAGTGCCGTTCGTATGTTGGCCAGCCTGGCATATGCCGCTGATGTTATCCGCTTGATATGTGCTGCAGGAGACAGGTCTGGCGTGATATCAACCCCCAAGTCTTTTTCCTTCTCTGACTCCTGAAGAATTTCCTCTCCCAGATGATACCTTGTATCTGGCCTCCTGCTCCCTACACCTATCTTCATTACATTACATTTGGTTGGGTTAAACTCTAACAACCATTTGTTCGACCATTCCTTCAGCTTGTCTAGGTCTTCTTGAAGCCTCAAACAGTCCTCTTCTGTTTTAATCCTTCTCATAATTTTAGCATCGTCCGCAAACATTGAGAGAAATGAATCGATACCCTCCGGGAGATCATTTACATGTATCAGAAACAAGATAGGACCGAGTACAGAGCCCTGTGGGACTCCACTGGTGACTTCACGCCAATCGGAGGTCTCACCCCTCACCGTAACTCTCTGCTTCCTATTGCTTAGATACTCCCTTATCCACTGGAGCACCTTACCAACTACACCTGCCTGTCTCTCCAGCTTATGTACCAGCCTCTTATGCGGTACTGTGTCAACAACCTGTCCTCTTAAAAAGAACGTCGCTTTTGGCCGTTTGCCCGTATGGCCGAATATGGACGTAATTTGAAAATGAAAAAAAAATTAAAATAAATTTGGGATTTTTTTTTCAACAACAGTAAGTTAAGGGTCCTCTGATAGGTTAGGTGGGCAGGAAATTCTCATAAAGTTTCAAAACGTTATGAAAAACGTTAATGGAAAGTTTCCCTTCTAAGCTGTCCGAGGAGGGCCGGACGACTCAAACAGAAAACGGAACAGTACGTCACTTTTGTGAGTCGATTTCATTTCAAATTACGTCCAAATTTGGCCATAGTACGCATACGAGCAAAAAGTGACGTTATTTTTAAGAGGACGGGTTGGTGTCAAAGGCTTTCCGACAATCCAAGAAAGTGCAGTCCGCCCAGCCCTCTCTTTCTTGCTTAATCTTTGTCACCTGATCGTAGAATTCTATCAAGCCTGTAAGGCAAGATTTACCCTCCCTGAACCCATGTTGGTGATTTGTCACGAAGTCCCTTCTCTCCAGATGTGTTACCAGGTTTTTTCTCACGATCTTCTCCATCACCTTGCATGGTATACAAGTCAAGGACACTGGCCTGTAGTTCAGTGCCTCTTGCTTGTCGCCGTTTTTGTATATTGGGACCACATTCGCCGTCTTCCATATTTCTGGTAGGTCTCCCGTCTCCAGTGACTTACTATGCACAATGGAGAGTGGCAAGCAAAGTGCCTCTGCACACTCTTTTAGTATCCATTTTGAGATCCCATCTGGACCAACAGCCTTTCTAACATCCAGATCCAGCAGGTGTCTCTTGACCTCCTCTCTCGTAATTTCGAACTCTTCCAAGGCCGCCTGGTTTACCTCCCTTTCTCCTAGCACAGTGACCTCACCATGTTCTATTGTGAAGACCTCCCGGAACCTCTTGTTGAGTTCCTCACACACCTCTTTGTCATTCTCTGTATACCTGTCCTCGCCTGTTCTAAGTTTCATTACATGTTCTTTTACTGTTGTTTTCCTTCTGATGTGACTGTGGAGTAACTTTGGATCGGTCTTGGCTTTGCTTGCTATATCATTTTCATAATTTTTCTCTGCTTCCCTTCTCACACTAACATACTCATTTCTGGTTCTCTGGTATCTCTCTCTGCTTTCTGGTGTTCTGTTATTCTGGAAGTTCCACCACACCCTTTTGTTCAGAACCTTAGCTTCCATACATGCCCTGTTAAACCATGGATTCTTCTGTTGCTTCTCGGATTTTTCCCTTTGGGCCGGGATGAACCTGTTTATTGCCTCCTGACACTTTTGGGTAACATAGTCCATCATACCCTGTACAGACTTATCTCTTAGGTCTGTATTCCATGGTATATCCCTTAGGAAACTTCTCATCCCTTCATAATTCCCCTTTCGGTATGCCAGTCTTTTGTTTTCTAGTTCTTTTTGGGGGTGATAAGTCATAGCTCTACCAAGTACTCAAAGATCAATACACTGTGATCACTCATTCCTAAGGGAGCTTCTATCTTAACCTCCCTTATATCCCACTCATTAAGGGTAAATATCAGATCAAGCATGGCTGGTTCATCCTCCCCTCTCATTCTTGTCGGTCCCTTGATATGCTGGCTAAGAAAGTTTTTTGTTGCCGCGTCCAGCAGCTTAGCTCTCCATGTATCTGGTCCTCCATGCAGGTCTCTGTTCTCTCAATCAACCTTCCCGTGGTTGAAATCCCCCATTATTAGTAGTTCAGTGTGTGTACTCACCTAGTTGTACTCACCTAGTTCTGTTTGCGGGGGTTGAGCTCTGGCTCTTTGGTCCCGCCTCTCAACCGTCAATCAACAGGTGTACAGATTCCTGAGCCTATCGGGCTCTGTCATATCTACACTTGAAACTGTGTATGGAGTCAGCCTCCACCACATCACCCCCTAATGCATTCCATTTGTCAACCACTCTGACACTAAAAAAGTTCTTTCTAATATCTCTGTGGCTCATTTGGGCACTCAGTTTCCACCTGTGTCCCCTTGTGCGTGTTCCCCTTGTGTTAAATAGACTGTCTTTATCTACCCTATCAATCCCCTTCAGAATCTTGAATGTGGTGATCATGTCCCCCCTAACTCTTCTGTCTTCCAGCGAAGTGAGGTTTAATTCCCGTAGTCTCTCCTCGTAGCTCATACCTCTCAGCTCGGGTACTAGTCTGGTGGCAAACCTTTGAACCTTTTCCAGTTTAGTCTTATCCTTGACTAGATATGGACTCCATGCTGGGGCTGCATACTCCAGGATTGGCCTGACATATGTGGTATACAAAGTTCTGAATGATTCTTTACACAAGTTTCTGAATGCCGTTCGTATGTTGGCCAGCCTGGCATATGCCGCTGATGTTATCCGCTTGATATGTGCTGCAGGAGACAGGTCTGGCGTGATATCAACCCCCAAGTCTTTTTCCTTCTCTGACTCCTGAAGAATTTCCTCTCCCAGATGATACCTTGTATCTGGCCTCCTGCTCCCTACACCTATCTTCATTACATTACATTTGGTTGGGTTAAACTCTAACAACCATTTGTTCGACCATTCCTTCAGCTTGTCTAGGTCTTCTTGAAGCCTCAAACAGTCCTCTTCTGTTTTAATCCTTCTCATAATTTTAGCATCGTCCGCAAACATTGAGAGAAATGAATCGATACCCTCCGGGAGATCATTTACATATATCAGAAACAAGATAGGACCGAGTACAGAGCCCTGTGGGACTCCACTGGTGACTTCACGCCAATCGGAGGTCTCACCCCTCACCGTAACTCTCTGCTTCCTATTGCTTAGATACTCCCTTATCCACTGGAGCACCTTACCAGCTACACCTGCCTGTCTCTCCAGCTTATGTACCAGCCTCTTATGCGGTACTGTGTCAAAGGCTTTCCGACAATCCAAGAAAATGCAGTCCGCCCAGCCCTCTCTTTCTTGCTTAATCTGTGTCACCTGATCGTAGAATTCTATCAAGCCTGTAAGGCAAGATTTACCCTCCCTGAATCCATGTTGGCGATTTGTCACGAAGTCCCTTCTCTCCAGATGTGTTACCAGGTTTTTTCTCACGATCTTCTCCATCACCTTGCATGGTATACAAGTCAAGGACACTGGCCTGTAGTTCAGTGCCTCTTGTCTGTCGCCCTTTTTGTATATTGGGACCACATTCGCCGTCTTCCATATTTCTGGTAGGTCTCCCGTCTCTAGTGATTTACTATACACTATGGAGAGTGGCAAGCAAAGTGCCTCTGCACACTCTTTCAGTACCCATGGTGAGATCCCATCTGGACCAACCGCCTTTCTAACATCCAGATCCAGCAGGTGTCTCTTGACCTCCTCTCTCGTAATTTCGAACTCCTCCAAGGCCGCCTGGTTTACCTCCCTTTCTCCTAGCACAGTGACCTCACCCTGTTCTATTGTGAAGACCTCCTGGAACCTCTTGTTGAGTTCCTCACACACCTCTCTGTCATTCTCTGTATACCTGTCCTCGCCTGTTCTAAGTTTCAATACCTGTTCTTTCACTGTTGTTTTCCTTCTGATGTGACTGTGGAGTAGCTTTGGTTCGGTCTTGGCTTTGTTTGCTATATCATTTTCAAAAAATTTCTCTGCTTCTCTTCTCACCCTGACGTACTCATTCCTGGTTCTCTGGTATCTCTCCCTGCTTTCTGGTGTTCTGTTATTCCGGAAGTTCCTCCACGCCTTCTTGTTCAGTTTCTTCGCTTCCATACATGCCCTATTATACCATGGATTCTTTTGTTGCTTCTCGGATTTTTCCCTTTGGGCCGGGATGAACCTGTTTACTGCCTCCTGACACTTTTGGGTAACATAGTCCATCATACCCTGTACAGACTTGTCTCTGAGGTCTGTGTCCCAAGGTATTTCACTTAGGAAACTTCTCATCTGTTCATAATTCCCCTTTCGGTATGCCAGCCTTTTGATTCCTAGTTCTTTTTGGGGGGAGATAAGTCCTAGCTCTACCAGGTACTCAAAGTTCAATACACTGTGGTCACTCATTCCCAAGGGCGCTTCCATCTTAACTTCCCTTATATCCCATTCATTTAGGGTAAATATCAAATCAAGCATTGCTGGTTCATCTTCTCCTCTCATTCTTGTTGGCTCTTTGGTATGCTGGCTTAGAAAGTTTCTTGTTGCCACGTCCAGCAGCTTAGCTCTCCATGTTTCTGGTCCTCCATGCGGGTCTCTGTTCTTACAATCTATCTTCCCATGGTTGAAGTCTCCCATAATTAGTAGTCCAGATCCATTCCTGCAAGCAACAGAAGCTGCTCTTTCTATTATGTTAATGGTGGCCATGTTGTTTCTATCATATTCCTGTCTAGGTCTTCTGTCATTTGGTGGTGGATTATATATGACTGCGACTATAATTTTTTTCCCTCCATTTGTTACAGTACCTGCTATGTAGTCACTGAAACCTTCACAGCCCTGAATATCCATCTCCTCAAAATCCCAGCCTTTTCTTACCAGCAGAGCTACACCACCCCCACCTCTTCCTTCCCTCTCTTTCCGCATAACATAATAGTCCTGTGGAAACACTGCATTTGTTATTGTTTTCGTGATCTTTGTTTCTGTGAGGGCTATTATGTCTGGGTTTTCCTCTAGTACCAGTTCTCCAAGCTCATTTGCTTTATTTGTAATTCCATCTATGTTAGTGTACATCGCTTTGAGGCTCACTTTCTTCTGTCCCTTCTCAAATCGCCTCCTTGGTGAGTGTTCTGCTGGTGGGGGAGGCTGTTCCATGGGTGTGAGGACCTGTGAGGTGGGTAACAGGATCTCAGAGGATACTGGAATGAGGGGCGGGGGATCCAGTGAAGGGGGAGGGACAGGGAGGGTATGGGGTGAAAGGGGAGGGAGGACGGGAAGGAAAGGGGGGAGGGAGGACTCGGGAGGAGGGGCGGGGTAGAAGGGTGGGGATTGGGTGTGGGGGGAGGGAGATTTGGCTGAACTTTTGAGTGGGGGCAGGGAGGGTTTGGGGTAGGGGGGTTTTCTATGCAGAGGAGGGAGGCGGGGTTGTCCTCCCTTCTGGTGTTACTGGGTAGCTGGTTGTGGGTTCCCCCCTCGCCTCTGGGGGTGTTGTGTTGGGAGCTGTGACTTCCTGGTTTTCCCCTCTCGCCCTGCGCCTCTTCCTTGCTTCTGCCGCCACGGCTCTCTCCTCCCTTGTCATGTCTCGCTGGAGGAATACATTTTTTAATTTTCCCACGTTTTTCAGGGAGCTCTTCCTTGATAGGATCCTCTCCTTTGTGTTCTCGTTTGCAAACACTATCTTTATCATTCGGTCTCGATCTTTGTTGTACCGGCCTAGCCTGAAAACCTTCTCAATGCTATGCTCGGCCCCTTCCATGTCTAGTGCCTTTAGTACTTCATTCACTGCTGCTTTGTCCTTGTCATTCCACTCTGTCCTATTGGTTCCTTCCTGTTCCCTAATACCCACAGCAACCACTGATCTTTTCCTTTCCAGCAGTTGGCTAGTGGAGCGTGCCGCCTCCTGCGAGGTGGCTGCTTTCATGGCCACCTCCATCACTGCAGTCATTACTTCAGAGTTATTTTTTTTTAGTATTTCCGCAAATGTTGCTTTTATTGTGGCATTCTCATCCAGAAAACTATTACCACCTTCTCCCTGGGTGGTTTTCTGACTCTCAGCCTCGATACCATTCTCTTTGAGGGTTCTAATCTCCTCCTTTGCTGCTGTCAGCTCTCTTTTCAGGTTGCTTATTTCGTTCTTCATTTCCTGCATCATTTCTTGCATCTCACTCTTGATGTCCTCCAGAAACTGGGCGAACATTTCCTTCATCTCGTCACCTTGGCTCCTTCCTGCTCCCCTGGGACCTCTGGCTGCCATCTTGACCCTGTTGGGATGGGGGAGGGAGAGAGAGAGAGAGGGGGAGAGAGAGAGAGAGAGAGAGAGAGAGAGAGAGAGAGAGAGAGAGAGAGAGAGAGAGAGAGAGAGAGAGAGAGAGAGAGAGAGAGAGAGAGAGAGAGAGAGAGAGAGAGAGAGAGAGAGAGAGAGAGAGAGAGAGAGAGAAAGGGAGTGATAAAGGGAGAGATAAATGGGTGGGTGGGGGGGGATCCGACCCTTCCACTGAAGTGAGAAGAAGGTAGAAGGGGAGGGGGGGGAGGAGATGGAGAGAGAGGCGGGAGGGAGAGGAGAGGGAGAGAGTGGATGAGGAAGAGAGCGGGTGAGGGAGAGAGCGGGTAAGGGAGAGAGGGGGGGAGGTGTGTGTGTGTGTGTGTGGGCAGAGAGTGAGGGGGAAGGAAAGAGAGGGAGGGGGAGGGAGGGGGAAGGAAAGAGAGGGAGGGAGAGGGGGAGGGAGGGAGAGAGAGAGAGAGAGAGGGAGAGAGAGAGAGAGAGAGAGAGAGAGAGAGAGAGAGAGAGAGAGAGAGAGAGAGAGAGAGAGAGAGAGAGAGAGAGAGAGAGAGAGAGAGAGAGAGAGAGAGAGAGAGAGAGAGAGAGAGAGAGAGAGAGAGAGAGAGAGAGAGAGAGAGAGAGAGAGAGAGAGAGAGAGAGAGAGAGAGAGAGAGAGAGAGAGAGAGAGAGAGAGAGAGAGAGAGAGAGAGAGAGTGAGAGTGAGAGAGAGAGAGAGAGAGAGCAGGAGAGAGAGAGCAGGAGAGAGATAGTGGGAGTGGGAGAGATAGTGGGGGAGTGGGGTGTGTACTCACCTAATCACCTAATTGTGCTTGCGGGGGTTGAGCTCTGGCTCTTTGGTCCCGCCTCTCAACCGTCAATCAACTGGTGTACAGATTCCTGAGCCTATTGGGCTCTATCATATCTACATTTGAAACTGTGAATGGAGTCAGCCTCCACCACATCACTTCCTAATGCATTCCATTTGCTAACTACTCTGACACTGAAAAAGTTCTTTCTAACGTCTCTGTGGCTCATTTGGGTACTCAGCTTCCACCTGTGTCCCCTTGTTCGCGTCCCACCAGTGTTTAAAAGTTCGTCCTTGTTTACCCGGTCGATTCCCCTGAGGATTTTGTAGGTTGTGATCATGTCCCCCCTTACTCTTCTGTCTTCCAGTGTCGTGAGGTGCATTTCCCGCAGCCTTTCCTCATAACTCATGCCTCTTAGTTCTGGGACTAGTCTAGTAGCATACCTTTGGACTTTTTCCAGCTTCGTCTTGTGCTTGACAAGGTACGGGCTCCATGCTGGGGCCGCATACTCCAGGATTGGTCTTACATATGTGGTGTACAAGATTCTGAATGATTCCTTACACAGGTTCCTGAACGCCGTTCTGATGTTAGCCAGCCTCGCATATGCCGCAGACGTTATTCTCTTTATGTGGGCTTCAGGAGACAGGTTTGGTGTGATATCAACTCCTAGATCTTTCTCTCTGTCTGTTTCATTAAGTACTTCATCTCCTATTCTGTATCCTGTGCCTGGCCTCCTGTTTCCACTGCCTAGTTTCATTACTTTGCATTTACTCGGGTTGAACTTCAACAGCCATTTGTTGGACCATTCACTCAGTCTATCCAGGTCATCTTGTAGCCTCCTACTATCATCCTCTGTTTCAATCCTCCTCATAATTTTTGCATCGTCGGCAAACATTGAGAGGAACGAATCTATACCCTCTGGGAGATCATTTACATATACCAGAAACAGTATAGGTCCAAGGACTGACCCCTGCGGGACTCCACTTGTGACGTCTCGCCAATCTGAGACCTCACCCCTCACACAGACTCGTTGTCTCCTGTTGCTTAGGTATTCCTCTATCCACCGGAGTACCTTCCCTCTCACTCCAGCCTGCATCTCCAACTTTCGCACTAGCCTCTTGTGTGGCACTGTATCAAAGGCTTTCTGACAATCCAAAAATATGCAGTCTGCCCACCCTTCTCTTTCTTGCCTTATTTTTGTTGCCTGGTCGTAGAATTCAAGTAACCCTGTGAGGCAGGACCTGCCATCCCTGAACCCATGTTGATGCTGTGTTACAAAGTTCCTTCGCTCCAGATGCTCCACTAGTTTTTTTCGCACAATCTTCTCCATCAGCTTGCATGGTATGCAGGTTAGGGACACTGGCCTGTAGTTCAGTGCCTCCTGTCTATCCCCTTTCTTGTATATCGGGACTACGTTAGCTGCTTTCCAAGTATCTGGCAGTTCCCCTGTTGCCAGTGATTTGTTATACACTATGGAGAGTGGTAGGCTCAGTTCTCTTGCTCCTTCCTTTAGAACCCAAGGGGAGATTCCATCTGGGCCTATAGCCTTCGTCACGTCCAACTCTAGTAAACACTTCCTTACTTCCCCACTGGTAATCTCAAACTCTTCCAGTGGTTCCTGGTTAGCTATTCCCTCACTTACCTCTGGAATTTCTCCTTGTTCTAAGGTGAAGACCTCCTGGAATTTCTTATTCAATTCCTCACACACTTCCTTGTCATTTGTAGTGAATCCTTCCGCCCCTATCCTTAATCTCATAACCTGTTCCTTTACTGTTGTTTTTCTCCTAATGTGGCTATGCAACAATTTAGGCTGAGTCTTTGCCTTGCTTGCGATGTCATTTTCGTATTGTCTTTCTGCCTCTCTTCTCATCCTGACATATTCATTCCTGGCATTCTGGTATCTTTCTCTGCTCTCCAGTGTCCTGTTATTCCTATAGTTTCTCCATGCCCTTTTACTTTGCTGCTTAGCTAGCCTACATCTTTGATTAAACCATGGGTTTCTCATCTTCATTTCTCTGTTTTCCTTTTGGACTGGGACAAACTTGTTTGCTGCGTCCTTGCACTTCTGCGTGATGTAATCCATCATATCTTGGGCCGTCTTTCCCCTGAGCTCTGTTTCCCATGCTATATCTGTTAGGAATTTTCTTATCCCCTCATAGTTTCCCTTTCGGTATGCTAACCTTTTGGTTTCGGTATCCCTCCTCGAGTTCAATAACCCTTCTTCAATCAAGTACTCAAACACCAGTACACTGTGGTCGCTCATTCCTACTGGGTCCTCAAAACCGATTTCTCTTATGTCGGAGTCGTTCAGAGTGAAGACTAGGTCGAGTCTCGCTGGTTCGTCATTGCCTCTCATCCTTGTGGGTTCTCCGACATGCTGCGTTAAAAAGTTGCTTGTCACCACCTCCAATAGTTTGGCTCTCCACGTATCCTCGCCTCCATGCGGTTCCTTGTTCTCCCAGTCAATCTTTCCGTGATTGAAGTCGCCCATGATGAGCAGGTGGGATCTATTTCTACAGGCAGCAGAGGCTGCCCTCTCAATTATAGTGTTAACTGCCTTGTTGTTGTTTTCATACTCTTGACTGGGTCTCCTGTCATTTGGTGGAGGGTTGTATATTACTGCTACTACTATTCTTGGTCCTCCCATTGTTATGGTGCCTGCTATGTAGTCTCTGAACTCCTCACAGCCCGGGATGGCCATCTCCTTAAAACTCCATTCCCTTCTCATGAGTAGGGCCACTCCGCCTCCTCCTCTACCTTCCCTCTCTTTCCTTATTACTGTATACTCCTGGGGAAACACGGCATTCGTTATGATTCCAGAGAGTTTTGTTTCAGTGAGTCCGATTACATCTGGGTTAACTTCTTGTGCTCTTTCCCTTAGTTCACTTGTCTTGCTTGTGATCCCATCTATGTTCGAGTACATCACCCTGAAACTGACTCTCTTCTGCTTCTTTTCTGGGGGGGACCTTTGGGATCTGGGGTGAGTGGGAGCTGGGGGGACCTGGCACGGGGGGATTGGTGGAGGAGGGAGGGCTTGGGGTGGTGGGGGAGAGGGGGAGGGTACAGGGGGTGGATAAGAGGGGGAGGGTACAGGGGGTGGATAAGAGGGGGAGGGTACAGGGGGTGGATAAGAGGGGGAGGGTACAGGGGGTGGGTAAGAGAGGGAGGGTTGGGGAAGCATGGGGGGAGGAGAGGCTGTGGGGGATAGGGGAGATGGGGGGGCTTGGGGGGAGAGAAAAGGGTGGAGGGCTTGGGGGGCGTGGGGGAAAAGGGAGGGCTGAGGTGGGTGAGGAAGAGGGGAGGGTTTAGGGGAGTGGGGGAGAGGGGAAGACTTAGGTGGGGTGGGGTGTGTGTGTGTGTGTGTGTGTGTGTGTGTGTGTGTGTGTGTGTGTGGGAGTGCGCGCATTTGCTGGCGCGTGCTTGCATGTGAGTGTTTGAACAGATTCAACAGTGGAAAACAAAATATTGACACTGAATTGTAAAAATAAAAAAATATCTATCTAAAAAGAAAACTAGAAAAAGAGGCAACAAACAGACAGAAGTAAAGTCAAATAATGGGAGGAACGAAGGTAAACTTGGGGAAAGTGACGGTAAACACAAGGCACGACTAGTGAGGATAAGCGATGTCAAGCGTTGACAAGCTTGGTGGGCGTTGTCAAGCGTTGATAAGCTTGGTGGGCGTTGTCAAGCTTGGTGGGCGTTGTCAAGCTTGGTGGGCTTCGTCAAGCTTTCGGAGGCTAGTTAGACGTTATTAAGCTTGTAGAGGCTAAGATGTGAAGCTAGATAAGGCTTGACAAGCATTATCAAGCGTAGAGAGTGGGCTCGGGTTGGGTAAGCGTTGTCAAGCGTAACTAGGGTAAGCATTGTCAAGCGTAGGGAGGGGGGGGGGGCGAGGGTAAGTGTTGCCAAGCATTGGGAAGTTAATTTAAGGGTAAGCGCTGTCAAAATTCAAGACACTTCAGTAAATTCTGACCAGCTGGTTAAGGCAAGGCTAAACTTTGTCACTCTTTGGAAGATTATGGTATGCGTTGTCAAGCCTGGCTTAAGTCATTGTCAAACGCCAAGTCTCATGAAGTTATGCAAATCGAAGGCAGGCAGTTGTCAAGTGTTATTGTTGTATTTGACATGTGTTGGTATTGTTGTCCAGCACTGGTGTTGGTATCCTTAAAATATTGGAGCTTACCGTCTCATAGATTACAATACATGTAATGTTTTATGTTATTCCAGTGATGTAGAGTTATCGGTTATTAGTGGTCGTAGAGGACAGCCACAACAGCCTGCACCGCAAGAATCCATCCAATGCTTACATATATGAAATGGACGACATTTCGGTCCGTCCTGGGCCACTTATGAGACGACGTTTCTGTCCGTCCTGGGCTACTTATGAGACGATGTTTCGGTCCGTCCTGAGCCTTTATGAGACGACGTTTCGGTCTGTCCTGGGCCTTTATGAAACGACGTTTCAGTACGTCCTAGACCACTTATGAGACGATGTTTCAGTCCGTCCTGAGCCCTTATTAAGTCATGAGTATAAAAGGGGTCAGGACAGACAGAAACGTCGTTGCTTTTATTTCGTTACACATGTGCAGGTTCTGGTATATAGTATTGGTGTTTAACGACCTGTGTTGGTATTACGAACTTGTCCAGGGTAGGGGAGTTGCTAGGGTAGGGGAGTTGCTAGAGTAGGGGAGATGCTAGGGTAGGGGAGATGCTAGGGTAGGGGAGTTGCTAGGGTAGGGGAGATGCTAGGGTAGGGGAGATGCTAGGGTAGGGGAGTTGCTAGAGTAGGGGAGATGCTAGGGTAGGGGAGATGCTAGGGTAGGGGAGTTGCTAGGGTAGGAAAGTTGCTAGGGTAGGGAAGTTCCAAGGGTAAGGGAGTTTCTAGGGTAGGGGAATTGCTAGGGTAGGGGAGTTGTTAGGGTAGGGAAGTTCCTAGGGTAGGGGAGATGCTAGGGTAGGGAAGTTCCTAGGGTGGGGGAGTTGCTAGGGTAGGGGAGTTGCTAGGGAAGGGGAGATGCTAGCGTAGGGGAGTTGCTAGGGTAGGGGAGTTGCTAGGGTAGGGAAGTTCCTAGGGTAGGGGAGATGCTAGGGTAGGGGAGATGCTAGGGTAGGGGAGTTCCTAGGGTAGGGAAGTTCTTAGGGTAGGGGAGGGAGATGCTAGGGTAGGGGAGTTGTTAGGGTAGGGGAGTTTTGCTAGGGTAGTGGAGTTGCTACGGTAGGGGAGTTCCTAGGGTAGGGGAGATGCTAGGGTAGGGGAGTTGCTAGGGTAGGGGAGATGCTAGGGTAGGGGAGATGCTAGGGTAGGGGAGTTGCTAGGGTAGGGGAGTTCCTAGGGTAGAGGAGATGCTAGGGTAGGGGAGTTGCTAGGGTAGGGGAGATGCTAGGGTAGGGGAGATGCTAGGGTAGGGGAGTTGCTAGGGTAGGGAAGTTCCTAGGGTAGGGGAGATGCTAGGGTAGGGGAGTTGCTAGGGTAGGGGAGTTGCTTGGGTTAGGGGAGTTACTAGGGTAGGGGAGTTGCTAGGGTTGGGTAGTTGCTAGGGTAGGGTAGTCCCTATGGTAGGGTAGTTAATAGGCTAGGGTAGTTGCTAGGGTAGGGGAGTTTCTAGGGTAGGATAGTTGCTAGGGTAGGGTAGTTGCTAGGGTAGGGGAGTTGCTAGGGTAGGGGGGTTGCTAGGGTAGGGGAGTTGCTAGGGTAGGAGAGTTGCTAGGGTAGGGGAATTGCTAGGGTAGGGGAGTTGCTAGGGTAGGGTAGTTGCTAGGGTAGGAGAGTTGCTAGGGTAGAGGGAGTTGCTAGGGTAGGGGTAGTTGCTAGGGTAGGGTAGTTGCTAGGGTAGGGGAGTTGCTAGGGTAGGGGGGTTGCTAGGGTAGGGGAGTTGCTAGGGTAGGAGAGTTGCTAGGGTAGGGGAATTGCTAGGGTAGGGGAGTTGCTAGGGTAGGGGGGTTGCTAGGGTAGGGGTACTGGCTAGGGTAGGGTAGTTGCTAGGGTAGGGGAGTTGCTAGGGTAGGGTAGTTGCTAGGGTAGGGGAGTTGCTAGGGAAGGGTATTCCCTATGGTAAGGAAGTTCCTAGGGTAGGAAAGTTCCTAGGGTAAGGGAGTTCCTAGGGAAGAGAATTACCCTATAGTAGGGAAGTTCCAAGGGTAGGGTAGTTGCTAGGGTAGGGGGAGTTGCTAGGGTAGGGGTACTGGCAAGGGTAAGGAAATTCCTAGGGTAGGAGAGTTCCTAGGGTAGGGGAGTTCCTAGGGTAGGGAAGCTCTTATGGTAGGGAAGTTCCTATGGTAGGGAAGCTTCTAGTGTATGGAAGTTCCTAGGGTAGCGGGAGTTCCTAGGGTAGGGGAGTTCCTAGGGTAGGGAAGCTCTTATGGTAGGGAAGTTCCTATGGTAGGGAAGCTTCTAGTGTATGGAAGTTCCTAGGGTAGCGGGAGTTCCTAGGGTAGGGGAGTTCCTAGGGTAGGGAAGCTCTTATGGTAGGGAAGTTCCTATGGTAGGGAAGCTTCTAGTGTATGGAAGTTCCTAGGGTAGGGGGAGTTCCTAGGGTAGGGAAGTTCCTTATTGTTGACACTCCTTCTGTTCCTTGAGTGGTGGATGGTGGTGTTCACAGTTCCTTGATGAGTGAGGGTAAACCAGCCCGCTCTCTTGAGACGCCATAACGTACAAAATACCCAGTTCTATGACAATCAGCAACGCATGAACCCCTAACAACCCACCTTACCTAACCCACCAACGCATAGAAAACGTGGATATTTGTGAGCTGTCGGAAAATCCGACACCATTTAATAATCATACAGATAATAGCTGTATTGTATAAACAAGTTACCCATAGAAAACGTAACTTGTAGTGGAATTACCGTCTAAAGAAAACGGGATATCATCACCACATACTATTATAATTCACCAGCTATTCTGCTGGGAATTATTCTTAAATACATTAGTCTTTGGACTTTACCATCAAAAAAACATCTTATATAAATTAACTTAATTATCAATATTAAAGTAGAGTAAATGTGACCCTTCTATCACTTTCTGACATGTGGACAATGTAAGCCAGGCGTCAGAGTGAGGAAGGAGGGTAGCCATTGTTGATACTAGACCAGAGGCTCACACAGGAGCAAATTCGGCTCCTGTTAATTTTACTTGGACGTAGTGTTATGGAAACCAAAGGTGTACCATTTTCAACACGCTGTCTACAAATTCAAGTTAAGTGTCTATCCGAAACCCGTTTATCATTCATTTATGGCCATTAATGTCAGGATATAGGGTGACCCGGTTAGAGCACGTGGAAGCCTCAAACTAAAGGTAATTAAGCCAGGTCTTCATGTTCCATGTACAGTTTTCTCTGAAATACTTGTCATATATAGGTTTCTGGCTTCACAGTTAGCGCCTTTTTGACAGGTCAAGACGAGGAAGAGTTTGTGCACCAGTTACTGGGTGATGGAAGCTACCTCAAAGAGGATAATTTGGTGTCTACACCCTAGTTATACCTGGTGGACTAACCTGCTGTACTATAAGATAAGGAACCTTTTCAATGTATGTAGTTAATACTGTAGTTTGATTGGCTGCATATATATAAATATAACCCCCCTAATGTGTAGAGGATCGATTTGTGAGATTAAGAGATTATTGCAGAAATACAGTCCACTTATCATTATACAAATTGCTATCGAAGTATACAAATTAACGTAAATATAAATTCATATAAATTAAATAAATATAAATCTCACAGGTCGGTTCCCACATGAGCCGTTGCTTGTCATACCACATTGTAATTTGTACTTTGAAGTGACACGCTGTGAGGAGAGGCCAGTCTCTTGAGGTTATCTTGAGACGATCTCGGGGCTTAGCGTCCCCGCGGCCCGGTCCTCGACCAGGCCTTCTTTGTGTTACACCCCCCAGAATGCAGCCCTTAGCGGCTGTCTAACTCCCAGGTACCTATTTACTGCTAGGTGAACATCAGGGTGAAAGAAACTCTGCCCTATTTGTTTCCGCCTCCAGCGGGGATCGAACCCGGAACATAGCACTACGAATCCCGAGCGCTGTCCGCTCAGCTGTCAGGCCCCCATATGTGACAGGTGTGTCATCTAAGACGTTGAGCTGTTGCCGTGCCTGTCTTGGGCCTTCTTAGTGGTGTCCCGCCCACACTCTCGTCTCCTGGGATCAAAACATGACTCCATACTTCAGCGGCGCCCGGTAATATCCTGACAATTAAATTCTGTAATCAAACTCTCTTCATAGCGACTCTAATTTCTCCAGTTTAAGTGAAGAATTAGACTGGAGAATTTAATAAGGTGCGTGGTGCGTTTTCTAACTAAGAAAAAGATATATTGATTAAAGTTCTACACATTGCACAATTGTCTTGTATTGATTAGATCAATAACATGAAGAGACATGCGTGTAGATAGTAAAGGTTAACTGCAACGGATATCACTGACATGAATTACGGGCTATTCATGCCCGTGCCACCTTTTGGGTGACTTAATCTTTATCAGTCAATCAACACTGACAGGAAAATCTTGCACGGCAGCGTTGCAAGTTGTTGCTGGCAACAACTCTCGGTGATGCTCAACAAATCTTACCATTTGCTCACAGCTGCGGACAGGACGCGGCCCGACACAGGAGGTATAATAATAATAATAATGTTTAGCTGCGACGTGAGAAGATCTCCCACTTACGGGCTATTCATGCCCGTGCCACCTCTTGGGTGAGTTATATTTCATATTTATCACGGTAAAGCGCCAAGCCATTACTACTTTATAGCCCTTTGAAGGGGGTCAGGATAAGGATTTGAGATGGGACAGGGGGGGGGTGAAGGAGTAGTGCCCAACCACTTGGACGATCAGGGATTGAACGGCGACCTGCATGAAGCGAGACCGTTGCTCTACCGTTTAGTCAAAGTGTCCAATGATGGGTGGCCTAATCTTCATCAATCAATCAGCGAGGTTCACCGCTGTCATACATATTGATCAGAGAACAGTTCACTATAACGAGGCTGAAGCACTGAAGTGAAATAACAAGTGACAAAGTTTCGAACCGTCGTGGATTAATCAAACATTTCCGCAGGCTCTTACGGAACCTCTACATCTTTGATCAATCATGGCGACTTTGTTTAGACTTATTAAAACGTTAACAAACTTGAAACTTTACAACCGAAGGTTATCATTGTTATGAACTACCTCGAAGTGCTTCGGAGCTCACAAATTGTTTGATAAATAAAGAAATAACCACCGTGATTGAGGAAGGATACACAGGTTTCGTAAGAGGAGGCGGAAATACTTGATCAATCCTGCCCCAGGAACCATATCATGCCTTACACCATTCTTTTGTATTGACTGTCTCGTGCAACATCTTTACTGCCTCGTGCAACATCTTTACTGCCTCGGGCAACATCTTTACTGCCCCGTGCAACATCTTTACTGCCTCGGGCAACATCTTTACTGCCTCGTGCAACATCTTTACTGCCCCGTGCAGCATATTTACTGCCCCGTGCAGCATCTTTACTGCCTCGGGCAACATCTTTACTGCCTCGGGCAACATCTTTACTGACTCGGGCAACATCTTTACTGCCTCGTGCAACATCTTTACTGCCCCGTGCAGCATCTTTACCGCCTCGTGCAACATCTTTACTGCCTCGTGCAACATCTTTACTGCCTCGTGCAACATCTTTCCTGCCTCGTGCAACATCTTTACTGCCTCGGGCAACATCTTTACTGCCCCGTGCAGCATATTTACTGCCCCGTGCAGCATCTTTACTGCCTCGGGCAACATCTTTACTGCCTCGTGCAACATCTTTCCTGCCTCGTGCAACATCTTTACTGCCTCGTGCAATATCTTTACCGCCTCGTGCAGCATCTTTACTGCCCCGTGCAACATCTTTACTGCCTCGGGGAACATCTTTACTGCCTCGTGCAACATCTTTACTGCCTCGTGCAACATCTTTACTGCCTCGTGCAACATCTTTACTGCCCCGTGCAGCATATTTACTGCCCCGTGCAGCATCTTTACTGCCTCGTGCAGCATCTTTACTGCCTCGGGCAACATCTTTACTGCCTCGTGCAACATCTTTACTGCCTCGTGCAATATCTTTACCGCCTCGTGCAACATCTTTACTGCCTCGTGCAACATCTTTACTGCCTCGTGCAACATCTTTACTGCCTCGTGCAACATCTTTACTGCCTCGTGCAACATCTTTTAAAAGAGACAGAAACTATTCCTGGTTGTTCAGCATCGTAGACTTTCTGCCCATTATATAATATCCACCCAATAACAAGTTGTGATGAAGTGCTGAAGCTCGTGTCATGTTTAATCATGCCACAATGGCCGTCTATGTGGTGAGAACAATGCCTAACAACCCGTAATAAAGCTTCTCTGTAAAGTACACTAGATATGTCGGGACAGCGGCGGTGTTGCTTCTTGCAGATAGTGGATCGATCCCCGATGGCCCAAGAGGTTGGGCACCATGCCTTCCCCTCCGTCCCATCCCAGCTGCTTGTCCTCATATCCCCTCTAAGTCTTGTATAGTCATACTGGCTTAGCGCTTTCTAAAATTTCCTTTCCTCCCTAAGCCTCTTCATATATCACAATGGTCATAAACTCACACAAATAATAAGTGGATAACACTAGTGTCAACCTTACCATAGGCCTCTCCAGCCTATGGTAACGTTAACCAATTTCAATGGTTTGAACTCTTCTCAACGCTTGGGCCACAATTCCCTCAGCAACTTGTCATGTCGTTCCCTTGTTAGGTTCCGTTCACTGGAGCTACTTATGCCAGGAGTGTAGTGGAGTATTCGTTTCTGGAACCCACGGAGGGTGTTGTTAGCGACTTAATAAAACACATCCAGTAACTGCAACATTAATGCAATTACAATATTGCTAGCAACGTGTAGAAATGTACCAACAATGAAAACTATTAATAACTAGGTAAGAGTGACTGAGAATCACAGAGACGCTCTCTAATATTTAGCAAACACTGGAGGGAGGACAGCGAGGGAGAATCAGGACCAGTGAAGCACACACACACACACACACACACGCGCGCGCGCGCGCTCTTTGGTCCACCATAGAGGCGGGACCAAGGAGCCAAAGCTCAACCCCCGCAAACACAAATAGGTGAGTACACACACATACACGCGCGCAGGCCATTTAAGTGGACAGCTCTCGGAGGTCGTAGTCCTAAGGGCTTCGATTCCCGATCAAGGAAGAAACACATATGAGTTCTCTTCATCTGATGAGTCTGTTCACCTTGCTATAAACAAGTTCCTAGGAGTACCCGACCCATAGTGGGAATTGGTTGCAACCTGGGAATGTGTGTCAGAGAGAGAAATATATATGTAGCAAATGCCATAGAGGAAAATAGGTTGGCAGTACATTAGACAACCCGAAGGATAGAGAGGTGGGGTCCAAGAGCTAACAGCGCTCTACTGCAGGCACAAATACTAAATATACAGCATCACACACACACACACGTCACACACACACACACACACACACACACACACACACACACACACACACACACACACACACACACACACACACACACACACACACACACACACACACACACACACACACACACATACACACACACACACACATATATGTGAACGATCTTCATATATATATATATATATATAATATATGTGAACGATCTTCCAGAGGGTATAGACTCATTCCTCTCGATGTTTGCTGATGATGCAAAAATTATGAGAAGAATCAAGACGGATGAAGATAGACAGAGACTACAGGATGACCTGGATAAACTGGAGGAATGGTCTAGAAAATGGCTGCTGAAGTTCAACTCTGGAAAGTGTAAGGTGATGAAATTAGGCGAAGGGAGCAGGAGGCTGAACACAAGGTATCATCTGGGAGGGGAAATCCTGCAAGAATCAAATAGAGAGAAGGATCTGGGGGGTGATATCACACCGAACCTGTCC
The DNA here is from genome assembly GCF_040958095.1 of Procambarus clarkii. Taxonomy (NCBI): domain Eukaryota; kingdom Metazoa; phylum Arthropoda; class Malacostraca; order Decapoda; family Cambaridae; genus Procambarus; species Procambarus clarkii. The sequence continues at coordinate 21,908,947 of NC_091153.1, forward strand.
CCAGAGGCCCACATCAAAAGAATATCATCAGCGGCATATGCTAGACTGGCCAACATAAGAACTGCCTTCAGAAACTTGTGTAAGGATTCTTTCAGAACCCTGTATACCACTTATGTAAGACCAATCCTGGAGTATGCAGCTCCAGCCTGGAGTCCATACCTAGTTAAACACAAGACAAAGTTAGAGAAGATTCAGCGGTATGCCACCAGGCTCGTCCCGGAACTGAGAGGATTGAGCTACGAGGAAAGGCTAAAGGAGCTGAACCTCACATCCCTGGAAAACAGAAGAGTAAGGGGAGACATGATAACCACCTACAAAATTCTCAGGGGAATTGACAGGGTGGACAAAGACAAACTCTTCAGCACGGATGGGACACGAACAAGGGGACACAGGTGGAAACTTAGTACCCAGATGAGCCACAGAGACGTTAGAAAGAATTTTTTCAGTGTCAGAGTAGTTAATAAATGGAATGCACTAGGAAGTGATGTGGTGGAGGCTGACTCCATACACAGTTTCAAATGTAGATATGATAGAGCCCAGTAGGCTCAGGAATCTGTACACCAGTTGATTGACAGTTGAGAGGCGGGACCAAAGAGCCAAAGCTCAACCCCCGCAAGCACAATTAGGTGAGTACAATTAGGTGAGTACACACACACACATACACACGTCACACACACACACACATACACACACACACATACACACACACACACACACACACACACACACACACACACACACACACACACACACACACACACACACACACACACACACACACACACACACACACACACACACACACACACACACACACACACACAGCTCAGATGCAGTCACCAACAAATACATACACCAAAACCCACTACATGTGGAACAAAGAACAACAGGAACAACAATGACACGTCAAGAGCCACCCCCCCCCCTCGACCACAGGCACACCGTTGAAACAGCTCCAGCAAAGAGCCACTCCACAAGCCGATTGGCACAACTGAAAGAGCATATAGAGAGATCAAGAACAAAACACTACTCTGCAGATGAATAAGCAGAACCAAGAGACGAAAAGTTGCTGGTATACTAACACAGTTTTTAATTGAATGAGTTCCTGAGAGCTCGTGTACTTGCCAACTGTCTTCAGTAGGGGGGGGACGGTGGTGAATACGAGCGGCCCGAATATGTGTCTGACTTCACCAGGTATATACACTACTCTGTTGGATCTGTTACACTTGTACTGGGAATTAAGATGTGTTGTTCCAGACCCGCTTACATTCATGGTCAAAATATATGGGGAGATTAAGACTAGACACTAGAAGGTGAAGGGACGACGACGTTTCGGTCCGTCCTGGACCATTCTCAAGTCGATTGTGATGATTGATTGATAAAGATTAAGCCACCCAAGAGGTGGCACGGGCATGAATAGCCCGTAAGTGATACAATTTTTTTTTTCTCAGTATTCTGAGGTTGCATTTAACCATCAAGCTGCTATCGCGGGGGAGGATACTGCTTCACAGTCTTTATGAGGGTGTCCAACTGCTGGACACCTTTGTTGACCAGGAGAGTGGCTGTGTTGATGGCTTCAGGGTGGCCACTGCATGATTCAGGAACTCTTAAAGCTCTTCTAAGGTCATTGGTTGCTTCACATTCCAGAAGATAGTGAAGTTATGGCTTTTCTGTGACAGTTTGGCAGAAGATGCACTCTCTCTGTCGGGGTTCACCAATCTCCCAGTTGCATCTGTAACCTAGACGTAGTCTATATAGCTTAACTGCTATTTCCCTGTGGATTCCTTTTGGGATATTTAACCTTCCTAATTTGGTTGCCTGAAGATACCATGTTGCAGATGGCGAACCTTCAGCTATTCTCTGGTGTAGGTAGGCTTTGTTGACATGTGAGAGTTTTTTGGTGATGATGTTTTTTATGTTCTCTAGGCTAGATTGAATTGTTTTATGTATCACTGGATGACGAGTTGCCATTTTAGCAATTTCATCAGCTTTTTCATTTAATGGGATTCCAATATGGGATGGGATCCAGTTTAAAGTTATGTTGAGTCCTTTGCCTTTAGCGACTGCTCCAAGATACAAAATGGTGGTAATTATTTCCACATTATCTTTCCACTGTTTTTGTCCTAGTATTTGAAGTGCAGCTTTTGAGTCTGTGTGTATGATTGCATTTTGAGTGTTTTGTGCAATCACATATGCGAATGCCTGTTGTATGGCGAACAGCTCAGTTTGGGTTGATGATACTAGTCGTCCCAGTCTCCAATATGCCTGAACGCTGGTCGTGCAAAGAGCAGCGCCAGCACTCTCATTTTCTGTGTCCACCGATCCGTCTGTGAAGATGTGGGTGGCTCCTGCTACTGCTATGCTATACATTTGTTTTTCTATTATGCGCCTTAGGATTGTCGGATCATAGGCAGCCTTTTTCATTGGGAGACTTTCTATTACTATTTTGAAAGTAGACTCTTCCCACGGCGCGGAAAGGAGTGTAATTTGGGTGTGGATGATCACCCTCTCTATCAAGAATCATGTTTTTTAAATGTAGTCTGTTTAGGACTTTTCCTGCTCTTGCAACCCAAGAGTTTCCATTGTTTTGGCCTAGTCCAACCACCAAGGCCTACCGTACTGGGATTGGATCAGAAGAAATAATTATCTTACTGATAATTGTAGCTGTCCTTTGTGATATTCTTTCTTGTAGAGAGGGCAAACCCGTCTCCAGTCTAAGAGTTTCAAGCCTGGTCCACATGGGGGCTCCCAGTGCAGCTCTCATAGCATTGTTTTGGGCAACTTCAAGCTTTTTCCACTGTTGGTGTGATAGATTTGTGATTGCAGGTGCGGCATAATCGATCACTGATCTGACTGCCTGTACATAGTATGTGCGAAGGACTTGCAGATTGGCTCCTCCAGAAAGGGAGGTTAGCGACCTGAGGATTGCCGTCCGGGCCGCAGTTCGCTCTCTCAAGTAAGTGACCTCAGCATTGAAATTCATGTGTGTGTCCAGGATGATTCCTAGATACTGATAGGTGTCGACCCATTCTATTGGTTGACCCTGTGTGATGAGGAAGATTGATTGATTGATGAAGATTAAGCCACCCAAAAGGTGGCACGGGCATGAATAGCCCGTAAGTGGTGGCCCTTTTGAGCCATCATCAGTATCAAGAACTGATACTGGAGATCTGTGGAGGTGCGACTGCACCCTGCGTGACGGGAGATGTCTCCCGTGTGATGAGGAAGATTGATTGATGAAGATTAAGCCACCCAAGAGGTGGCACGGGCATGAATAGCCCGTAAGTGGTGGCCCTTTTGAGCCATTACCAGTATCAAGAGCTGATACTGGTGATCGGTGGAGGCGCGACTGCACCCTGCGTGACGGGAGATGTCTCCCGGACCAAGTGGTGACCAGATGGTGGTGATGAGGAATGATTGATGATTGATGAAGATTAAGCCACCCAAGAGGTGGCACGGGCATGAATAGCCCGTAAGTGGTGGCCCTTTCGAGCCATTACCAGTATCAAAAGATGATACTGGAGATCTGTGGAGGCGCAACTGCACCCTGCGTGACGGGAGATGTCTCCCGGACCAAGTGGTGACCAAATGGTGTGATGAGGAAGAGAGAGAAGATTAAGCCACCCAAAAGGTGGCTTGGGCATGAATAGCCCATAAGTGGTGGCCCTTTTGAGCCATTTCCAGTATCAATAGTTGATACTGGTGATCTGTGGAGGTGCGACTGCACCCTGCGTGACGGGTGATGTCTCCCGGACCAAGTGGTGACCAAATGGTGTGATGAGGAAGTTGATGCAGGCAATAAATAGGCAAGAGAGAGGTGAGGAGCAAGGTAAGGTGTAGTAGAGGGGATAGTAGGTGGAATAAGAACAGCAGAGGGCCTATTGGCCCATATGAGGCAGCTCCGATTATAACCACCGAATGAGAGGGGATAGTAATAGGAATATGAAGAGGATAGTGAGGGAACGTAGGAGAAAACAATGAACAGAAAAAGAGAGAAGAACCTTGTATACCACATATGTAAGATCAATCCTGGAGTATGCGGCACCAGCATGGAGCCCGTACCCATCATCACAATCGACTTGAGAATGGTCCAGGACGGACCGAAACGTCGTCGTCCCTTCACCTTCTAGTGTGTGGTCTGGTAAACATTCTTCAGCCACGTTATTGTGACTCATCGCCTGCAGATTAAGACTAACTAGGGAGATGATACAGCTTAGCTAGTTCATGAGCAAGTGTCCAGCCTCCAGACATCATTCCACTATCCCACTGTCCAAGATCGAGCCCCAGTGACATCACACCGTCTCGCTATCCAAGACCGAGCCATGAGACATCTCACATCATGCTGCCTTTGAGAACCAAGTGAACGACTAAAACACCGAGGATTTGAGTGTTTGCTGTGACCTTCCAACACAGCGCGCGGGAGATCCGGCTGCCTGCAATCTTGAGCCAGACATTTTTTGTCTCTTCCTGTGGCAGTGCCACATGTAAGTGGATAAAAGTACACAGAATTTGCATGGAAACATCCCAAGTAAGAGGGGTGTAAACACGCTAAACCCAGTTGTGTTGTGAGATGTGGCCCCAGCGGTCGTCACTCACTTTGGTTCCTTTTATTTGTTTTGCTTTCTTGCTTAAAGGTGTCTACCCCTCACCTTACAAATGTAGATAAATAAAGTACGAACTCACCACGAGGCCACACACACTTGGTCCGGGAGACATCTCCCGTCACGCAGGGTGCAGTTGCACCTCCACAGATCTCCAGTATCAGCTCTTGATACTGGTAATGGCTCAAAAGGGCCACCACTTACGGGCTATTCATGCCCGTGCCACCTTTTTGATGGTTTAATCGTCATCTTGGACACATTCATGGGAGACATCTCCCGTCACGCAGAGTGCACTTGCACCTCCACAGATCTCTTGATACTGGTGATGGCTCGAAACTGCCACCACTTACGAGCTATTCATGCCCGTGCCATCTTTTGGGTGGCTTCATCTTCTTCATCTGTTTAAAACACGGGAAACATCTCCCGTCACGCTGGGTGCAGAAGCACCTCCACAGATCTCCAGTATCATCTATTGATACTGGTGATGGCTCAAAAGGGCCACCACTTACCAATTCATGCCCGTGCCACCTATTGGGTGGCTTCATCTTCATCTTAACACATTCACAAGGGAAACATCTCCCATCATGCAGGGTGCATTCGCACCTCCACAGATCTCCAGTATCAGCTCTTGATACTGGTAATGGCTTAAAATGGCCACCACTTACGGGCTATTCATGCCCGTGCCACCTTTTGGGTGGCTTAATCTTCATCATCATCATCATCACCACGAGGCACTGCTCCTGTGCCAGGTAAGTCCACTACGAGCTCACCATAGCCCGTTCTACTTGGAACCTGTTCTAAGTTCCAAGAAGCTCGTGCTACTTGGAACATTTTGTTCTGAGTGGTTGAATCTACATATATCTATCTATCTCTCTCTCTTTATATATATATATATATATATATATATATATATATGTCGTACCTAGTAGCCAGAACGCACTTCTCAGCCTACTATGCAAGGCCCGATTTGCCTAATAAGCCATGTTTTCACGAATTAATTGTTTTTCGACTACCTAACCTACCTAACCTAACCTGACCTAACTTTTTCGGCTACCTAACCTAACCTAACCTATAAAGATAGGTTAGGTTAGGTTAGGTAGGGTTGGTTAGGTTCGGTCATATATCTACGTTAATTTTAACTCCAATAAAAAACATTTGACCTCATACATAATGAAATGGGTAGCTTTATCATTTCATAAGAAAAAAATTAGAGAAAATATATTAATTCAGGAAAACTTGGCTTATTAGGCAAATTGGGCCTTGCATATTAGGCTGATAAGTGCGTTCTGGCTACTAGGTACGACATATATATATATATATATATATATATATATATATATATATGTCGTACCTAGTAGCCAGAACGCACTTCACTGCCTACTATGCAAGGCCCGATTTGCCTAATAAGCCAAGTTTTCATGAATTAATTATTTTTCGACTACCTAACCTACCTAACCTAACCTAACCTAACTTTTTCGGCTACCTAACCAAACCTAACCTATAAAGATAGGTTAGGTTAGGTTAGGTAGGGTTGGTTAGGTTCGGTCATATATCTACGTAATTTTAACTCCAATAAAAAAAAATTGATCTCATACATGATGAAATGGGTAGGTTTATCATGTCATAAGAAAAAAATTAGAGAAAATATATTAATTCAGGAAAACTTGGCTTATTAGGCAAATCGGGCCTTGCATAGTAGGCTGAGAAGTGCGTTCTGGCTACTAGGTACGACATATATATATATATATATATATATATATATATATATATATATATATATATATATATATATATATATATATATATATATACATATATATATATATAACTTTAGAACACTTTCCCACCAGGAGACTCGAACCCTAGCCAGCACAGAAGCCTTCCAGCAACTGGCATAACAGGTACGCCTTAACCCTCTCCACCACAATGTATACTTTAAGTTGTATACTTCACTCTCGTGTTTAGGAGAGTTGTGCCTTATATATATATATATATATATATATATATATATATATATATATATATATATATATATATATATATATATATATATATATATATATATATATACATATATATACATATATATATATATACATATATATATATATATATATATATATATATATATATATATATATATATATATATATATATATATATATATATATATATATATTATTATTATTAAATATGACCGAAAAAGTAAGATTAATAATTCTAACACGAATTTTCTCAATCTTTCGTACATTTCTTTTCACTGCTGGTGGTAATTCAAAAATCAATTCTCCAAAATTCATTTTTATTTCTAGTCTGACACGACACTTGAGCGCATTTCGTATAACCTATTACATTTTCAAAGACTTTAGTTTACACATACACAACTGAATAGAACTTACACATCTCCGATTTGTTTATATCTACATTTGAGTGAGGTGGATGGGGTGAGGTGGTATTAATAGGGTATTAAATTCGTCAACACAAGACAGAACACGAAACAATGGGTATTGAATGGAAGTGATTGTAAAAAGCCTATTGGTCCATATTTCTTGATGCTTCTATATTACCATCTCTTTTAAGGGTCTGAGCGGGTGGTGGAGCAGGTTAAGGCGTACCTGTTATGCCAGTTGCTGGAAGGCTTCTGTGCTGGCTAGGGTTCGAGTCTCCTGGTGGGAAAGTGTTCTAAAGTTATATATATCCATATATATATATATATATACATATATATATATATATATATATATATATATATATATATATATATATATATATATATATATATATATATATATATATATATATGTCGTACCTAGTAGCCAGAACGCACTTTTCAGCCTACTATGCAAGGCCCGATTTGCCTAATAAGCCAAGTTTTCCTGAATTAATATATTTTCTCTATTTTTTTTCTTATGAAATGATAAAGCTACCCATTTCATGATGTATGATGTCAATTTTTTTTTATTGGAGTTAAAATGAACGTAGATATATGACCAAACCTAACCAACCCTACCTAACCTAACCTAACCTATCTTTATAGGTTAGGTTAGGTAGCCGAAAAAGTTAGGTTAGGTTAGGTTAGGTAGGTTAGGTAGTCGAAAAACAATTAATTCATGAAAACTTGGTTTATTAGGCAAATTTGGTCTTGCATAGTAGGATGAGAAGTACGTTCTGGCTACTAGGTACGACATATATATATATATATATATATATATATATATATATATATATATATAAACTGAAAACTCACACCCCATAAGTGACTCAACCCCATACTGCTAGGAGCACTATGTAATTGGTGTACAGGACCCCTTAACCACTCGACCATCTCGACTGGACAAAAGATGATGGTATCCGAGGCTAATTCCCTATAATCCCGCCGGCGCTCTGACGGTAATCTTGGGCATGGTATTTTATCAAATCACCTCATTCTTTGGGGTATATTTTTTGGAGTGCCGGCGGGATGATGGAGAATTAGCCTCGGATACCATCACAGTGTCGCATATATATATATATATATATATATATATATATATATATATATATATATATATATATATATATATATATATATATATATATATATATATATATATATTGTGACGGTAACGCGTTGGTGTTCGGCTGTTTAAGGCTAGGGGTATGGCCTCGTCACATAGTTATAAAAAAAAAAGAAAAAAAAACTGGAACTTCGTCTGTGGTAAGGTAAGGAGAAGACACACAAAACACAAGTAAATTTTAACAATGAAATTTTAATTACGTTAAATAAATCAAAACATGAAAACATGGACAAACAAATTCTTATAATAAAATCAATCAATCAAAATAATAAGAATACTTAAATGACACAATGAAAAGTTACGTTAAGGCAAAATAACAAGAAGTGCAACACAGAAATAATTGGGAAGGTGCTGGAATATTGGCTTTAAGCTATCACCTCTCTCAGTACACGCTAACGTCTAGCTGGGAGGAGTGATAACCACGAAAGCACTGAACATTCTGAGGTCTGAGGTCGTGGCGACCCCAGACATCAAGTAGTATGGGGGGGCGAGTGCAGGTGCAGCCAGACCGGCGACCAATCAGCGGGGCCGGTAGCGATCAACGAGTAGTTTGGCGGTTTGAGTCTGAACAGGTGTCTCTGGCTGCAACGTTTTGCGCTCTGGCAAGCCTTGCTGGTGTTGTTGTCGTTGTTGGACATTTCTTCCATAGTAGTTTTATATAATTCCAACGACGTAATTATGGAGGGAAGAGCAGGCTCAATCTCTTGAAGGAGATTATCGTCACAACTCTCCCCCGAAGCCTGCGGTTCTGGAAGAAGTACGTCGTTATGTGGTGGAGTAATGGATGGAGTTGCTTCTACTTCATAAACTCTGGAGAGATCATGGGCTAAGATGTTGTCAGACTCTTGGTATAGCGTGTCTCCAGGTTGAATTTCTGCAGTTAGCAAGCCCATAGTAGAAGACGTTGAGATGAGAAGTGGGCGTGCTGCAGGTGGTGTAGGGTGGTGTGGTCCGTGTTGATGGTGGACCGAGCACTTTTCAGGTGTGGAGTGAAGTGCTGAAGCTTCAGGATGAGGAAGAGTAGCTCCTTGCCAATTGTTCCATAGATCCTTGTAGCAGTAGTCGCTGACAGGTGTATTCTTCTCGCCTCGTTGCTGCATCACGACACCACCAACGTCGGTACCATTGGCGTCGACATGGAGGATGAAGGGCTTATCTGACGAGGTGAGAGTGGAATTAGAAGAGGGCAAAGGAGCACGATTATTATCCTGAAAGCATTTGGGAAGATCATTAAGGATTTCGGAATTAGAAAGCGCTGACTCCTTGTCAGTGCTTTCGGGAGGAGAAGCTGGGAAGGTCTCACTGTGGATGTAGGGTTCTGTGAAGGTAGAACAATTAGTCAAGACAGTGGGAGGAGTACCATTATATTGCTTCAGGAGGTTGACGTGGCACAGTTGGGTCTTCCGCCGCCTCTATGACGTAGTTGTTGTTGCTTCTGCACTCTTTGACGCAGTAGGGTCCTGAAAACCTGTTTTGTAAAGGTGAACCTGGGATAGGGAAATAGGCAAGGACGAAGTCTCCCGGCTTGAATTTTCTTACTTTGCTGGTCTGGTCGTAATGAGTCTTCATTCTCACCTGGGCTTTCAATAGATTATCATGGGCAAAGCGGTGGACTCTCTCTAGAATGTGTTGAAGGTTTTGAAGAAACTGGGGCACATTCTGATGCTCACTGAAGGTGGCATCTCTGAGAGAGTCTTTGAAAGCCTTAAGGGGAGTACGGCACTTACGGCCGTAGAGCATCTCATAAGGAGATACTCCTAGGGACTCATTGGGGAGACTTCTGAAAATACACATTATTAGGTCAATCTGCTTATCCCAATCCTTTGAGGTTTCACTACAAAACTTTTTCAAGAGTGCTTTGATGGTCTGATGACTACGTTCAAGAGAACCCTGTGAAGCAGGATGATAGGGGCTGGACAATACCTGTTTGATGTTGAACTCCTCCAGTGTCCTTTTGAAGAGATCACTGGTGAAGTTGGTACCACAGTCACTTTGAATCTCCCTGGGAAATCCGTATTGAGTGAAGATCTTCAATAGATGTTTTATAACCGTAGCAGCCGTGATGTTCTTCACTGGAACTGCTATGGGAAATCTGGTGGTAGGACACAGGATGGTTAGGATGTAGGCGTTACCTGAACTGGTCCGAGGTAAAGGACCAACACAGTCTATTATGAGTCTGTGGAAAGGTTCCGCAGGCACCTGTATGGGAATCAGTGGTGCTCTGGGAATGGAGACGTTCGGTTTGCCTGCCGTCTGACATGTATGACACTGTTTTACGTACTGTTTGACGTTATTTACCATACCTGGCCAGTAGTAGTCTTGACGAATCCCATGGTAAGTCTTGTTGAAGCCGTAGTGGGAGAATGCTCCGTGGGCCAGGTGTAGAATAGTGGGCCGCAGGCTGGTGGGAATCACAAGTTGTTCGATGTTGGCCCAATCGTCCTCCTTCAGTTTACTGGGTCTATATCTGCGGTAGAGTAAGTCGTTCTCTAGGAAGAACCCAGGAATACTGTCGGGTTGAGTCTCAGCCTGGAAAAACAATGGTGTTAAAGTAAGATCTTCCCTCTGCAACTTACGGAACTCCAACTTGGTCAGATGCGGGGGTAGTTTCTGAGGGTCTTGAGGGACAGCGGTAGCAGTAGAGTCAGCTGGCTGTGGACGTGCGGCTTGTGCACGGGTGGTCACGAGAACCGGAGGAGAAACTTCATCACTCTCTTGAACCTCTGCTGGAACATACTCTAGAATAGGGTTTATTGGCACAGAGTTACACACCTGGGGTTTGTCCATGACGATCAGGTTGGTCGGTTGCAGGTCTTCTGCCAAGTCGTTGCCTAGGAGAAGTTGCACTCCAGGCATGGGAAAAGGCTTTTCCCTGACGGCGACTTGGACTTCCCCGTTCACGTAGGGACAATCCAGGTGGACTCTGGCGAGAGGGTATGGAGTGGTAGCAGTGAGGTCAGTGATGAAGACGGTTTCTCCAGTGTAGACGATGTTGGGCACAGCCGACTTCAAGATGATCGATTGTAGAGCCGCTGTGTCCCTCAATATCTTCAATTTGAAACGTCCCTCCGGATTTGAACCGTTGGCAGAGACAGTTCCAGTATACAGGTGGTTACTGAAAAGAGAAAGATCATTAACATCAACACCAACATTCATCACAGGCTTACCGGACTTAGGAGGAGTTGGTTTGGGTCTTTGTTGGTCAGTGGTTCCCTTGTATTGAGACTTACCACACTTGTCTATGGTATGTCCATAGAGTCTACAATACTTGCAGTACAGTTGTGAACCAGCTTGATCGGGGCTCACCTTCTCGTAACTGTACCATGACTTCTTACTGGAGGATGGTTCGGGTGTCAGCCGGTGGATGAGGCTGTAAGTGTCAGCCGACTTAGCACACTTCAGGTAGTCGGTTTCTTCTTTATCTGCTAAGTAGAGGCGGACAGGAGGCGGCACACGTCTCAAGAATTCTTCAACAAGCATCAGGTTGACGAGTTCTGTAAAAGTAGAGACATGTGCTGCTTCCAGCCATTTCATGAAATACCTCCGTTTCGTGTTAGCAAACTCGAGGAAGGTAGTGGTACTTGCCTTCAGGTGGTCACGGAATTTCCTTCTATAACTTTCGGTGGAAAGTAGGTAGGCGTCCAACACTGCTTGTTTCAGAGTGTAGTAGTCATTCTCAGACGCCAAAGTACTGAGTGTGACTGCAGCTCTACCTGTAAGATGGACTCTGAGAAGTGTGGCCCATTGGTCGACAGGCCAACTGAGTTGATTAGCAAGGGTTTCAAAGGTGGTAAAGAACACATCAACTTCTGCTTCTACAAAGGATGGCATTAACTTACTTGCATGTGATATATTAAAACTGACGGGAAGATTGGCAGTAGCTTGCTGGCGTTGAGTGAAGTGTGAAGTTTCCAAGGCGATTTCACGTTGACGACACTCTAGAGCCAGAGTTGCTTGTTGCTTGTCATGTTCGCGTTGTATTTCCAACTCGCGTTGTTTGGTTTCAAGCTGTACGCGTTCCCGCTCCTGGAGTGCTTCAAGCTGTACTCGTTCACGTTCACGGAGTAATGCGACCTCACGTTCGTGTTCTTCTCTCCTCAAAGCGGCTTCGCGTTCTTGTTCGTCTCTCCTCAAAGCGGCTTCGCGTTCGTGTTCTTCCCTCCGTATGGCAGCTGTTCGTTCTTCAATCTTGGCCAGCTCTAGTTTGAGTTTCAGCGTTGCCAAGTCAGGTTTATCTGCAATATAGTAAGTTTCATGAGTTTCAGAGTCGATCTTACCTTGTTCTAAATAGTAATCCAGCAACAGGTTGTGTAGGTCATTTTTGTTGGCTTGGTAGGGAACTTCTAGTTGATACTCATGTGCAAGAGTTTGTAATTCAGTCTTCTTGGCACGACTTAAAGTCCCTATTTCACCTGCTGGATTTGTATGGAAAGCTTGGAGACGAAACATGGTGAAATTAGCAAATAAAGGTACACGAATATTCAATAGTGAATGTCAGAAACAGGACAACGTGGCAACTGGTACCTATCCTGTGTGATCTTTAACAATTAAAGTTAAGTGAAAGATGTTAAATGATTAAATTAAATCAAAGGCGCAGGAAATCTTGTACCCGGTACTCATGTAAGAGCATAAGGGCAAGAAAATCCTACTAACAAATGAAACAGAGTTTCGAAAACAAATGAAACAGTTAAATGCTTCAAAAGTAAAATTGGTAGTCCAAGGATGTAGGCATACCTTGCCGAGTCTCTATAGGACATAAAGCAAGTTTTTCCTACTGAATTTAATATGATACTTACAGAATTAGCGAACTTTTGTGCTCTGAAAAAATAAGCTAATTCCCTACCGTTGTATGTATCATCATCTCTGACTGACGTGTAGGGGTGCGAGGTGTCAACTGGTGACGAGAACTGCTGCTGAGGTCCCAATTCAGCAACTAAAGTTCGAGCTAGAGGAACTATGGCCCTCTTTGTCCTCCTACAGTCAGATTGCAGAAGATTGGGTACTCTTGACCCGGGGCAGACCACAGTACCAGGGTACCAATATGATGATCTGTCAGAATGAGAAATATTCAAGGGACATAGATGGTAAACACGAGTAATAACACGGAGGGAGAGATGACCAATTAAGAGTATGACTGCGGCCTACAGTCACCACGTAATCCAGAGTTGTCTCACCTTCACCATATGTTACTCTCGTAATGCACAATACACCGCACCTTATAAAAAATGAAATTGAATATGAAAAATAGTAAAGCTACGTTAACAAAGTTAAATATGCTTACCATAAATTACCACTTGGCACCAGTACCTGAGTGAAGCTCCTAGGACAGGCCCCCATATAACTTGTGACGGTAACGCGTTGGTGTTCGGCTGTTTAAGGCTAGGGGTATGGCCTCGTCACATAGTTATAAAAAAAAAGAAAAAAAAACTGGAACTTCGTCTGTGGTAAGGTAAGGAGAAGACACACAAAACACAAGTAAATTTTAACAATGAAATTTTAATTACGTTAAATAAATCAAAACATGAATAAAATGCACAAACAAATTCTTATAATAAAATCAATCAATCAAAATAATAAGAATACTTAAATGACACAATGAAAAGTTACGTTAAGGCAAAATAACAAGAAGTGCAACACAGAAATAATTGGGAAGGTGCTGGAATATTGGCTTTAAGCTATCACCTCTCTCAGTACACGCTAACGTCTAGCTGGGAGGAGTGATAACCACGAAAGCACTGAACATTCTGAGGTCTGAGGTCGTGGTGACCCCAGACATCAAGTAGTATGGGGGGGCGAGTGCAGGTGCAGCCAGACCGGCGACCAATCAGCGGGGCCGGTAGCGATCAACGAGTAGTTTGGCGGTTTGAGTCTGAACAGGTGTCTCTGGCTGCAACGTTTTGCGCTCTGGCAAGCCTTGCTGGTGTTGTTGTCGTTGTTGGACATTTCTTCCATAGTAGTTTTATATAATTCCAACGACGTAATTATGGAGGGAAGAGCAGGCTCAATCTCTTGAAGGAGATTATCGTCACAATATATATATATATATATATATATATATATATATATATATATATATATATATATATATATATATATATATATATATATATATATATATATATATATATATATATATATATATTGTGACGGTGTTCCCCCCCTTATATTTCTCCCACGCCTGCAGTAAGAGTCATGTCCACTTTACCCGAGCGTTCCCTACGTAGCAGGCATCAGTTTGGTATATGTGGGAGAGTGGAGTGTTCTCGGAGTGCCGAGAAATTTATAAAACAAGAGTATTTTGGCCTGTGGTTTAGGCCCTTTAGGAAGCCAAGATGGCGCTGGCTCTCCTGTTTCCCTGCCAAAACTGTGTGACGTCAGTGACACCGGATTGGTCACCGAGAGCAATGTGGCACAGGGAGCCAATGAAAACCTCCCGTGGCGAATGTGATGTCACGAAGGAAGGGGGGTCCCGTCAGCGCGCCGCGCTGGCGCCATCAGTCTAAGACAGCACGTCAAGGAGGTTGGACGTGCGCTGGGGGTCCTGTCAGTTGGACAGTTTACCCCGACTCCGGAGGATTTACGCATCACCCGTGGTCTGCCAACACCTGTGGGGTCTTCCTTCGTTCATGTGTT
>NC_091153.1:21928737-21980326 GCF_040958095.1 Procambarus clarkii
GTTGCTTGTAGAGGGCTGTGTGTATATGGAAGTGTTGCTTGTAGAGGGCTGTGTGCATGGAAGTGTTGCTTGTAGAGGGCTGTGTGTGTGTATGGAAGTGTTGCTTGTAGAGGGCTGTGTGTATGGAAGTGTTGCTTGTAGAGGGCTGTGTGTATGGAAGTGTTGCTTGTTGAGGGCTGTGTGTATGGAAGTGTTGCTTGTAGAGGGCTGTGTGTATGGAAGTGTTGCTTGTAGAGGGCTGTGTGTATGGAAGTGTTGCTTGTAGAGGGCTGTGTGTGTGTATGGAAGTGTTGCTTGTAGAGGGCTGTGTGTATGGAAGTGTTGCTTGTAGAGGGCTTTGTGTATGGAAGTGTTGCTTGTAGAGGGCTGTGTGTGTGTATGGAAGTGTTGCTTGTAGAGGGCTGTGTGTATGGAAGTGTTGCTTGTAGAGGGCTGTGTGTATGGAAGTGTTGCTTGTAGAGGGCTGTGTGTATGGAAGTGTTGCTTGTAGAGGGCTTTGTGTATGGAAGTGTTGCTTGTAGAGGGCTGTGTGTGTGTGTATGGAAGTGTTGCTTGTAGAGGGCTGTGTGTATGGAAGTGTTGCTTGTAGAGGGCTTTGTGTATGGAAGTGTTGCTTGTAGAGGGCTGTGTGTGTGTATGGAAGTGTTGCTTGTAGAGGGCTGTGTGTATGGAAGTGTTGCTTGTAGAGGGCTGTGTGTATGGAAGTGTTGCTTGTAGAGGGCTTTGTGTATGGAAGTGTTGCTTGTAGAGGGCTGTGTGTGTGTATGGAAGTGTTGCTTGTAGAGGGCTGTGTGTATGGAAGTGTTGCTTGTAGAGGGCTTTGTGTATGGAAGTGTTGCTTGTAGAGGGCTTTGTGTATGGAAGTGTTGCTTGTAGAGGGCTGTGTGTATGGAAGTGTTCCTTGAAGAGGGCTGTGTGTATATGGAAGTGTTGCTTGTAGAGGGCTTTGTGTATGGAAGTGTTGCTTGTAGAGGGCTGTGTGTATGGAAGTGTTGCTTGTAGAGGGCTGTGTGTGTGTATGGAAGTGTTGCTTGTAGAGGGCTGTGTGTATGGAAGTGTTGCTTGTAGAGGGCTGTGTGTATGGAAGTGTTGCTTGTAGAGGGCTGTGTATGGAAGTGTTGCTTGTAGAGGGCTGTGTGTATGGAAGTGTTGCTTGTAGAGGGTTGTGTGTATGGAAGTGTTGCTTGTAGAGGGCTGTGTGTATGGAAGTGTTGCTTGTAGAGGGTTGTGTGTATGGAAGTGTTGCTTGTAGAGGGCTGTGTGTATGGAAGTGTTGCATGTAGAGGGCTGTGTGTATGGAAGTGTTGCTTGTAGAGGGCTGTGTGTATGGAAGTGTTGCTTGTAGAGGGTTGTGTGTATGGAAGTGTTGCTTGTAGAGGGCTGTGTGTATGGAAGTGTTGCTTGTAGAGGGTTGTGTGTATGGAAGTGTTGCTTGTAGAGGGCTGTGTATATGGAAGTGTTGCTTGTAGAGGGCTGTGTGTATGGAAGTGTTGCATGTAGAGGGCTTTGTGTATGGAAGTGTTGCATGTAGAGGGCTGTGTGTATGGAAGTGTTGCTTGTAGAGGGCTGTGTGTATGGAAGTGTTGCTTGTAGAGGGCTGTGTGTATGGAAGTGTTGCTTGTAGAGGGCTGTGTGTATGGAAGTGTTGCTTGTAGAGGGTTGAGTGTATGGAAGTGTTGCTTGTAGAGGGTTGAGTGTATGGAAGTGTTGCTTGTAGAGGGCTGTGTGTATGGAAGTGTTGCTTGTAGAGGGTTGAGTGTATGGAAGTGTTGCTTGTAGAGGGTTGAGTGTATGGAAGTGTTGCTTGTAGAGGGCTGTGTGTATGGAAGTGTTGCTTGTAGAGGGTTGAGTGTATGGAAGTGTTGCTTGTAGAGGGTTGAGTGTATGGAAGTGTTGCTTGTAGAGGGCTGTGTGTATGGAAGTGTTGCATGTAGAGGGCTGTGTGTATGGAAGTGTTGCTTGTAGAGGGCTGTGTATGAAAGTGTTGCTTGTAGAGGGCTGTGTGTATGGAAGTGTTGCATGTAGAGGGCTGTGTGTATGGAAGTGTTGCTTGTAGAGGGCTTTGTGTATGGAACTGTTGCTTGTAAAGGGCTTCCTTTCCGTTAGTAATGGCAAGTTGTTTATCTTCCTTGTTGAGTCATTTGAGGACAGCTTCTGACAGGTACGTGAATACCTCCGTCTTGCTGCAATCCATTGCTAAGAAAGGTTTTCAACGAATCCTTAGTGTAGGTGTTAATTCATAATCCAGGATTGTTGCATCCGATTAGATGATGATATGCCTGATATACTCATCCAAGTTCTTACCAGCAGGTGGCTTCTACATCTGAATGATGGCAATAGGAGCTGTTAGAGGGGCCATGGAAAGCTCTTGCAGGCTTGCACGAACGTCACTTTAGGCAGCTAGGCGGAGGCTTCCACCATCAGTTGTGGTGTAAAGCACGTCTGGGTTTTGTGATGACAGAACTCAAGACACCCGTCCGGCCAGCCAATGTTGCCACGAGAAGTTCAACATAATTCTTCAGAGACGCCAGTTAGTGGTTTACCTTTGCCTTGTAGTGTTGGAGCTGAGGCTTCCAAACACCTTGAGTTTATTGCGACGAATTGCTTCAACCTGATCGGTTCGTTCTTCGTGGATTCCTTTGGTGAAGGTTCCTAACTGCTTCTGACCAAATATCTTCATCTTCCTGGCAGTCTCGACCATTGCAGGGCTTGAAGTTTCCTCCATGATGAGTACATTCAACTATACGGTTCTTCCTCTAAGGGTCTCCTATCACACTACCTAATGAGCGGACATATTTAGTCAATGCAGTCTGCACACGGCCGTGTTGACGTGTGCTGACGTATGTACACTTGCCTTGCCCCTTGTAGGGATTATATTTGAGCACTTCTATCGCCCTGGTAACATCTTGAGCTTCAGTCATCCAAAGACGAAGTGCACTTGGGTTGCCTGTGAGGTCAACCGCGCCACCATTCCCTTTGATGAAAGAATTGCATCAAAGGGTAGAATTAGGGATCAAGCTTCAGAATTAGGTAGGGTAGGGTACCCTACCCTAGGTAGAATTAGGGACCAAGCTTCCCTAATGTAGCAAGAATTAGTAGGGTAGAATTATGGATCAAGCTTCATAGGCCTAATTATCCCATTTACTTAATTAGGCAAATAATTCTGCCCACAAAAATTTGGACTCCATTATGTAACATGTATACATGTATCTGTTTTAATAACGCTTCACTTCCACTGCCATCAGGGACCGAATCCACTTTGTCTCAATATCCAGACCTGCTCAGCTGTCATTTTTAGGATTGTATACAAAATACAAATGTTGTCATATTTTTGGGTCCTAATCAATCAACAATAGGTGTTCGGGCATAGTGATGCCATCATAGTGGTGGATGCTACTATCACTATCATATGGATGCCACCATAGCCTCCAGCCCAAACTGTAAGTGAAATACTTACGTAGATTTTACAAAGTCATTATTTGACATATACACAAAACAACCAACTGACAGGATAAATATTTCATACAGTATAATAACAAGTTGCCTTTTCACAATTTTGCACATATATAAATGATTGTTATCTAGTGTGCGTTAGTGTACAGTTAGGCCTGTGTGAGGTCACGTCAGGTGCTTCGTTGACATTGATTTAGGAGAGGGAGGGAGGGAATTATCAGGGGAAAGCGCCAAGCCATTACGACTATATAGCACTGGGAAGGGGTCAGGATAAGGATTTGGGATGGGTCCGGGAGGGAAAAGGAATAGTGCCCAACCACTTGGACGGTTGGAGATTGAACGCTGACCTGCATGAAGAGAGACCGGCGCTCTACCGTCCAGTTCAAGTGGTTGTTTTAGGGAGTGTTTACAACACAGGCCAGAAGTGAATGAAGCATGTTCGAGTCATGGCTTCGGACAGTGTCAAGTTGGCGACATGTCAAATACTTCTTTAAGGAGATTTTAATAAGTGAACCCGACGGTCCTTTGTTTCCTTGATGGGGTGACCTTCTTGGACACACTTCTGAAATATTCGTGAATAACACAAGTGACTTTTTGCCTTCAGAATTCGAGTGACGTGAGCCGCGGGGATGCTCGGAGTCTCCACAAGATAAAGTGTCCTTTCGAAAAACATATCATAATTTGACGTCAAAATCACCTCTATGGACTAAATATGCTGTACTATAAATTATTCACGAGTTCTATGGTTAGTCCTTCGGGTCCTTCGGTTAGGTTAGTTTCAAGCAATTTCGTACATCATTTTCTGTCCTTCGTGACAACTGAAGAAAACGGGGTGTTGTGTTACTGATGTCAGCAGCACGTGGTCACTAACGCAGCTGCAGGATAATGTTAGATTAACTAATGTATTTTTAGAGACTCTAGCTCTTGGACCGGTGTTACAGAGCGTAACATGTCATAAAGATTCCTGTGGATCTGTGAATTGTTGTTTGTCTTCGTAAGATCATTCTTTGCTCTGCATTAAATTTATATGTATAAAAGATAATATATGTCTGTCGGTCTGTCCAAGGTTCGAGGCTAGATGCTTGGAGTTAGCCTCACCCAACTTTGCAAGATGACACCTAGTGGGAATGGAAGTGTCATAGCCCAGTCGGGAATGGCCGAAGTGACACACTCTAAGAAATATCGGTATGTATACCCTGGAAACACAAACCGTAACTGTCTCTATTTTCCGCTTGTTACAACTTGTAATAAAGTTGTTACATCTTGGCTTAACGTGTTTATGACGTATTAGAACGTTGTTACAACTTTCTATATTGGTTATTATAACTAGTTAGGAGGTGTTAAAACTTGTTCGAACATTGAACCAACGTCGTAGTTTCGGTGTCTGTTAGCCGGGTAGTGACCCCCACTCTCCCTCATGTGATTTTTCACGATGTCAGGTTGAAATAGAGTTTATGTTTTCCGTAGAGTTATTTCGCAGTTTCAGTGTTTTATAGAGTGGAATTTTCTGAGAGGGTAAGGTGAGGAGGTGGAGAGAAGAAAGGAGAGGGGGGATTGAGGCGAGGTAAGGGGGAGAAGATGGAGAGAGAGAGAGAAGGGGGGGGGGGAGGACGTCATGCAGAGGAGAAAAGATATTGGAGAAGAGAGAGAGAGAGAAAGAGGGAGGAGGTATGGAAGAGAGAATAAGAGAGCGGGGTGAAAGACCCAAATGCACCCGGACACTCCATCTAGTGCTTTATATATCAAAGAAGCAGTGACGCAAGAAAACAGATTTACTCACATCCCCGTACGATATAGGCAGGTTGATGTAAACACACGCACACTCACACACACACATACACACACACACACACACACACAGGTCCTCACACCCATGGAACAGCTTCCCCCACCAGCAGAACACTCACCAAGGAGGCGATTTGAGAAGGGACAGAAGAAAGTGAGCCTCAAAGCAATGTACACTAACATAAATGGAATTATAAATAAAGCAAATGAGCTTGGAGAACGGGTACTAGAAGAAAACCCAGACATAATAGCCCTCACAGAAACAAAGATCACGAAAACGATAACAAGCGCAGTGTTCCAACAGGACTATTATGTTATGAGGAAAGAGAGGGAAGGAAGAGGTGGGGGTGGTGTAGCTCTGCTGGTAAGAAAAGGCTGGGATTTTGAGAAGATGGTTATTCAGGGCTGTGAAGGTTTCAGTGACTACATAGCAGGTACCATGACAACTGGAGGGAAAAAAATTATAGTCGTAGTCATATATAATCCACGACCAAATGACAGAAGACCCAGACAGGAATATGATATTCATATATGAATATGAAACAACATGGCCACCATTAAAATAATAGAATGAGCAGCTTCTGTTGCTAGCAGGAATGGATCTGGACTACTAATTATGTGACACTTCAACCATGGGAAGATAGATTGGGAGAAGAGAGACCCGCATGGAGGACCAGAAACATGTAGAGCTAAGCTGCTGGACGTGGCAACAAGAAACTTTCTAAGCTAGCACATCAAGGAACCAACAAGAATGAGAGGAGAAGATGAACCAGCAATGCTTGATTTGATATTTACCCTAAATGAGTGGGATATAAGGGAAGTTAAGATGGAAGCGCCCTTGGGAATGAGTGACCACAGTGTATTGAACTTTGAGTACCTGGTAGAGCTAGGAATTATCTGCCCCCCAAAAAAAGAATTAGGAATCAAAAGGCTGGCATACCGAAAGGGAAATTATGAACAGATGAGAAGTTTCCTAAGGGAAATACCTTGGGACACAGACCTCAGAGACAAGTCTGTACAGGGTATGATGGACTATGTTACCCAAAAGTGTCATGGGGCAGTAAACAGGTTCATCCCGGCCCAAAGGGAAAAATCCGAGAAGCAACAGAAGAATCCATGGTATAATAGGGCATGTATGGAAGCGAAGAAACTGAACAAAAGGGCGTGGAGGAACTTCCGGAATAACAGAACACCAGAAAGCAGAGAGAGATACCAGAGAACAAGGAATGAGTACGTCAGGGTGAGAAGAGAAGCAGAGAAAGGTTTTGAAAATGATATAGTAAACATAGCCAAGACCGAACCAAAGGTACTCCACAGTCACATCAGAAGGAAAACAACAGTGAAAGAACAGGTATTGAAACTTAGAACAGGCGAGGACAGGTATACAGAGAATGACAAAGAGGTGTGCGAAGAACTCAACAAGAGGTTCCAGGAGGTTTTCACAATAGAACAAGGTGAGGTCACTTTGCTAGGAGAAAATGAAGTAAACCAGGAGGCCTTGGAGAAGTTCGAAATTACGAGAGAGGAGGTCAAGAGACACCTGCTGGATCAGGATGTTAGAAAGGCTGTTGGTCCAGACGGGATCTCACCATGGGTACTGAAAGAGTGTGCAGAGGCACTTTGCTTGCCACTCTCCATAGTGTATAGTAAATCACTGGAGACGGGAGACCTACCAGAAATATTAAAGACGGCGAATGTGATCCCAATATACAAAAAGGGCGACAGGCAAAAGGCACTGAACTACAGGTCAGTGTCCTTGACTTGTATACCATGCAAGGTGATGGAGAAGATCGTGAGAAAAAACCTGGTAACACATCTGGAGAGAAGGGACTTCGTGACAAATCGCCAACATGGGTTTAGAGAGGGTAAATCTTGCCTGACTGGCTTAATAGAATTCTACGACCAGGTGACAAAGATTAAGCAAGAAAGACAGGGCTGGGCAGACTGCATTTTCTTGGATTGTCGGAAAGCCTTTGACACAGTACCGCATAAGAGGCTGGTACATAAGCTGGAGAGACTGGCAGGTGTAGCTGGGAAGGTGCTTCGGTGGATAAGGGAGTACCTAAGCAATAGGAAGCAGAGAGTTACGGTGAGGGGTGAGACCTCTGATTGGCGTGAAGTCACCAGTGGAGTCCTACAGGACTCTGTACTCGGTCCTATCTTGTTTCTGATATATGTAAATGATCTCCCGGAGGGTATAGATTCATTTCTCTCAATGTTTGCGGCCGATGCCAAAATTATGAGAAGGATTAAGACAGAAGAGGACTGTTTGAGGCTTCAAGAAGACCTAGACAAGCTGAAGGAATGGTTGAACAAATGGTTGTTAGAGTTTAACCCAAGCAAATGTAATGTAATGAAGATAGGTGTAGGAAGCAGGAGGCCAGATACAAGGTATCATCTGAGAGAGGAAATTCTTCAGGAATCAGAGAAAGAAAAAGACTTGGGGGTTGATATCACGCCAGACCTGTCTCCTGCAGCACATATCAAGAGGATAACATCAGCGACATATGCCAGGGTGGCCAACATATGAACGGCATTCAGAAACTTGTGTAAAGAATCATTCAGAACTTTGTATACCACACATGTCAGGCCAATCCTGGAGTATGCAGCCCCAGCATGGAGTCCATATCTAGTCAAGGATAAGACTAAACTGGAAAAGGTTCAAAAGTTTGCCACCAGACTAGTACCCGAGCTGAGAGGTATGAGCTACGAGGAGACACTACGGGAATTAAACCTCACTTCGCTTGAAGACAGAAGAGTTAGGGGGGACATGATCACCACATTCAAGATTCTGAAGGGAATTGATAGGGTAGATAAAGACAGTCTATTTAACACAAGGGGAACACGCACAAGGGGACACAGGTAGAAACTGAGTGCCCAAATGAGCCACAGAGATATTAGAAAGAACTTTTTTAGTGTCAGAGTGGTTGACAAATGGAATGCATTAGGAAGTAATGTGGTGGAGGCTGACTCCATACAGAGTTTCAAGTGTAGATATGATTTACTATACACTATGGAGCCCAATAGGCTCAGGAATCTGTACACCTGTTGATTGACGGTTGAGAGCGGGACCAAAGAGCCAGAGCACAACCCCCGCAAGCCCAATTAGGTGAGTACACACACAGGGAGCGTGGTAGCCTGGTGGATAGCGCGCAGAACTCGTAATTCTGTGGCGCGGGTTCGATTCCCGCACGAGGCAGAAACAAATGGGCAAACTTTCTTTCACCCTGAATGCCCCTGTTACCTAGCAGTAAATAGGTACCTTGGAGTTAGTCAGCTGTCACGGGCTGCTTCTTGGGGTGTGTTTGGTGTGAAAAAAGTATTTTTTTTTCTATCATAGACGTGGCCACACATTTACAATGCTAACCAGCATATATACATTTTCTTCTGTCCTCTATGGACAGGGTTAGAGATATGTTAAACATTTAGTTCAAGGATTATGGAACACTCAACCACAGGTGATTCGCTGCTTCTAAAATGCTAAGCTAACCTACATACGTAAATACATAGATACACAGATTTACGTATGCCCTACATAAAGTGTTTGATGTGTCTTTTACATAGTGTCATTAATGTACATTCACAAAGGTGAAATGTAATTCTGCTCAGCTTCCATATATACTTTATACCCGTACATATACATATACACACACACATATACATACATATATACACACACATGCATTCACATACATTTGTCTCATTTACTCTGACAGGGTGAGATAGCTGATAAAGAAACTAGTGTGCAATTAAGCACTTAATCACTAAAGGTGATGAAGGTGCTTTTACAAGCTCAGGTTATATAGTTACATCATATATATACATTGTATAATTGATATATTACATGGTCAATCTTGGATACAAGTCCAATATATCATCAAGTGTTTCAGTACTCATATAGTAATTACAGAGTTCAGCACACAACTTTCGCCCAGGAGGGCGAAAGTCAGTCAGTATGGGACATTCTACAATATAATGTTCAAGAGAGTGCATGTTTTCTCTTTCACAAAGTTGACACATTGTGTACTCGACATTTGGGTTTTGAGAAAGCTGCCAGATACGTCTATATCCCAGGCGTATTCTGGCCACTATAACATCACATTGCCGGGTTCTTGTTCTATTAGTCCCATATGTGAATGTCTCCTCACGATATCTATCATAATATTTAATGCTATAACTTTCAGGTCTTTGTGAATTTGTTAGGTCGGTGAGATCTTCATTAGATATTTATTTAAGTATTCTCTTTGTCACTGCTAATGAAACACCCATGTCAATTTCTACCACTGGTTTTCTACAGGCTGTCTTAGCAAGCATATCAACAGTGTCATACCTTCAGATGCCAACATGTGATGGTATCCATAGGAATTTAATTTCTAATCTGTTTTCTTTAGCAGCTAAAACATTCATTCGAATATCACTGACTATTTTCTGGGTGTCACTACTATGTGCGTTCAATGCCAGGAGTGCACTCTGCGAGTCACAGTATATAAGTCCACTGCCTTTGTCTTTTAAAAATTCAGTGGCAAGGTATATGCCTGTAAGTTCGGTTTGAGTTGTACTTGCCCAGTCATTGACGCCCTTCATTGCTGTATGTACGAGAGAAGATTGTTTAAATATGTTACATGCACATCCGGTACATCGTCCACCTTCTTCTACAAAGCCGTCGGTATAGCACTGATACACATCGTTACCCATACTCTGAGTACTTTCAGTGATGCTTTTCAGTGTTAACTGTTTTAATAATGTAGAGTGCACACTATCTTTCTTGGGCGCATTTACAAAATCAACTGATAGATCCCAGTTATCCCATGGAGTAACTGGCTGATTAATCGTTAGTTGAGTTGGGTACATATTTAATATTTTGATGGAGTTGGCTACATTGTAGAACCAATATACATAATCAGATTTCGTTCTTCTTCTATAGACCTCAGGTGAGTGCAGCATATTAGAAAGTTTAGCATGAAACTTCATGTGTTGTCTAGATCTACTCAATGCCTTCACGCCGAAAACTGTGCTAATAGAAAAAATTCTCTCACTTATGGTAGGTAATTTTAACTCTGCTCTCATATTAACTATTCTCGTAGACTTTGGAGCCCCAAGGATAAGACGCATAGCTTCATTTTGTAAGGTTTCAAGAGATTTCAGCTCTTTGTCAGTATACAGTGTGAGATGTAGAGCATTGTAGTCAATCACAGAGCGTATAAATGATACATAAAACATTCTAGTAAGTAGTAAACAGTTGATTGACAGTTGAGAGGCGGGCCGAAAGAGCAAAGCTCAAACTCCGCAAACACAACTAGGTGAATACACACACACACACACACACACACACACTCACACACACACACACACACACACACACACACACACACACACACACACACACACACACACACACACACACACACACACACAGACACACACACACACACACACACACACACACACTCACACACACACTCACACACACACACACACACACACACACACACACACACACACACACACACACACACACACACACACACACACACACACACACACACACACACACACACACACACACACACCCACCCACCTACCCACCCAAAACCCACCCACCCAAACCCACACCCACCCACCCACCCACCCACCCACCCACACACACACACACACACACACACACACACACACACACACACACACACACACACACACACACACACACACACACACGGGGCCTCGTAGCCTGGTGGATAGCGCGCAGGACTCGTAATTCTGTGGCGCGGGTTCGATTCCCGCACGAGGCAGAAACAAATGGGCAAAGTTTCTTTCACCCTAAGTGCCCCTGTTACCTAGCAGTAAATAGGTACCTGGGAGTTAGTCAGCTGTCACGGGCTGCTTCCTGGGGTGTGTGTGTGTGTGTGTGGTGTGGAGAAAAAAAAATAGTAGTTAGTAAACAGTTGATTGACAGTTGAGAGGCGGGCCGAAAGAGCAAAGCTCAACCCCCGTAAAAACACAACTAGTAAACACAACTAGTAAACACACACACACACACACAAACACACGAGCAAATGTAAAGTTATGGAAATGGGACTAGGAGATAGGAGACCAAAGGGACAGTACACAATGAAGGGGAACAGCCTACCTGTAACGACGCATGAAAGAGACCTGGGTGTGGGAGTAACACCTAATCTATCTCCTGAGGCACATATAAATAGGATAACGACAGCAGCGTACTCTACACTGGCAAAAGTTAGAACATCATTCAGAAACCTAAGTAAGGAGGCATTTAGGGCGCTTTACACTGCCTACGTAAGGCCAGTCTTAGAGTATGCCGCCTCATCATGGAGTCCCCATCTGAAGAAGCATATAATGAAACTGGAAAAGGTTCAGAGGTTTGCAACGAGACTCGTCCCAGAGCTACGAGGGATGGGGTATGAGGAGCGCCTGAGGGAACTGTGCCTTGCGACACTAGAAAGAAGAAGAGAGAGGGGGGACATGATAGGAACGTATAAGATACTCAGAGGGATTGACAGAGTGGACATAGACGAAATGTTCACACGGAATAGTAACAGAACGAGGGGACATGGATGGAAGCTTGAAACTCAGATGAGTCACAGAGATGTTAGGAAGTTTTCTTTTAGCGTGAGAGTAGTGGGAAAATGGAATGCACTTCAGGAACAGGTTGTGGAAGCAAATACTATTCATAATTTTAAAACCAGGTATGATAGGGAAATGGGACAGGAGTCATTGCTGTAAACAACCGATGCTCGAAAGGCGGGATCCAAGAGTCAGTGCTCGATCCTGCAGACACAACTAGGTGAGTACAACTAGGTGAGTACACACACACACACACACACACACACACACACACACACACACACACACACACACACACACACACACACACACACTTGTCTTGTGACCATCGTGTTGGGTGGACGTGGGTTGGGAGCTCCTGATTCACTAGTGGAGTGGGAGGGGTAATCAGGCAACTTCGAAGTGAAAAAGACTATAAGTGAATGTACAAGTGAATGAAAAAACCTTGGGTTTTGACCAGAGCCATAAGGTAGTGAAGAAAAACAGTTTAATTAGCGTACTTCAAAATAGTTGAGGAAATACTGTGCAGTGTGGAAACAGACCTCACCGACCTCTGACCGCGTGACCTCACCTCCTGCAGCAACCCTTCTACCACCACGTGGGACGACGATTGGAGATTCACTCACCTATTGTGTTAGCAGATTGTGCAAGGTATTGAGGAGCGCCTTTTTGGCTAGATTGTTACTGCAATGACTAGAAGGGGTTCAAGGTCAATCACCAGCAGGGATGAGGAGGAGGACAGATTTATAGACAAATTAATAGGGAAATTTGTAGAGAGAAGGAGTGATTGGTTGGAGGATCTAATCCAGGGGATTAAAAGTGAGGTATTTCAGCAAATACAGGATGCGGTAGAGAGGCAGAAACAAGAACTTATGCTCTATGTTCAGGAAGAGATTAGGAAGGGAAGAGAGGACTGGGAGAGGGAATGTGCTCGTATCACAAACGAATTAGGAAGGATTAGCAGCATGGCTAAGGATAGAGGATTAGTGGAGGATGGGTTAGTGACTGCAGTTGGGATGGGGAATCCCCAGGGGACAGGCTACCAACATGACAATGAATTACTGAGGAGACGGTCTATTATAATACATGGATTATTCGAATCTAGGGCACCAACAAGACAAGAGAGAATAGAAACAGAAAAATACGAATTGCACGAGATATTGAGGTGTATTGGAGCAGAGATGGCAGAACGCGAGGTGGATATCAATCGACGGGTTGGACCTTACAATTGTACCAAGAATAGACCTGTTCTGGTGCAATTCTCCAATGAGGAGGCAGTGGAGTACATAATGAGGACCAAGCATTTACTCAGAGGAAGTGAAACCCATTACAATGTGTTTATAGAGAGGTTTATGACGAAAGATGAGCAAACAGCCCACAAAAATAGATGGCAACAACGACTCCGAGCTAGCCTCTCAGGAAGTCTCACCTCCCAGGTCACATCCCAGGTCACCTCCCAGACCACCTCCCAGGTCACCTCCCAGGTCGCATCCTCCCCAACTCAGCCCTCCTATACATCCCCCCTGCCTCAGCCTCCCAAAACCCCCCTGTCCCTTCCACATTTGCACCTCCACAACGATTCCCCTGCCCCTGCTACATCACACTTGTCAGCGACCCCAGTGGGTCAAGCCATGCCCTCCCCAAACCCACCTTCCCATCCCCCCTCCCCAAATACCCCTTCCTACTCCCCTGCCCCTTCTACCCCATTGACTTCAATTCCATCTACTCCATCCCAGCTTCCACTGCACCCCTCTTCCACTCACCCCCAAACCCCACCCAACCCTCACCCCTCCTATGCACCTCCAGCCCACATTTAACCCCCTCACCTTGTGACCCCCTAACACCTTCCCCCATCTCCCTCTTCCCCTCTTCTACCCCAAAACCCCCACCTACCCCCGATTCCCCCTAACTAATATACCCTCTCTTCCACTCCCAGCACCCATGCTCCATTCTCATCTCAGCTCTCCGCCCTCAGTATCCCTCTTCCCCCCAACCTCTCAACCTCTATCTGACTCTCAGTCTCACTCTATTTCTCAACCCCGCTATGCTATTCAGACCCCTAACTTTCAGACCCATTATGCCCTTCCTACCCCCCTAGATGCCCAGACCCCATTCGCCTACCAGGCACTCCCAGGCACCCCCCTAGCACCCCCCCACTCACCCCCACAGCCCCCACTTGCCCCCCAGACACCCCCCAGTTCCCCCCAGACCCCTGGTGAAAGGGGGAACTCTGACACCCGAGTTTCCAAGAAGAGTCTCAAGGTTTGGTACACCAATGCTGATGGGGTAGCCAATAAAGCAGAAGAGATAAAAGAAAGAGTTAGTGAGGCAGACCCAGACATAGTGGCAATAGTGGAAACTAAAATAAATGGCATGATCTCGGATGCAATCTTTCCAGAGGGGTACCAGGTGATAAGAAAAGAAAGGACACAGAGACAGGGAGGAGGAGTGGCACTACTAATAAAGCGGAAATGGAAGTTTGATGAGCTGGAAAATCCGGGTACCAATGAAAGCACAAGCTTCATACATGGAACTCTGACAGTGGATGGGAAGAAGATTGTAATCTTAATACTCTACAATCCCCCACCAAACAGTAGAAGGCCCAGGCAGGAGTACGAGGACAGCAACAAGACATGTATGGATGAACTGCAGAGGGCAGCAACTTTAGCGCATAGAATGAGAGCGAAGCTGCTGGTCATGGGGGACCTAAATCACGGAGAGATAGATTGGGAAACGAGGAATCCCCATGGCGGGGAGGAGACCTGGGGAGCGAAGCTGGTAGACGTTATTGACAGGAATTTCCTAACACAGCATGTGAAAGAAGATACTAGGGAAAGAGGAGGGGATACGCCCAGCCTATTAGATCTCATTATCACTCAGAATGTAGAAGACATTGAGCAGTTGGAACATGAAATACCACTAGGAGCTAGTGACCATTGTGTCCTAGTCTTTGACTACATGATGGAGCTTAAAATTGTGACCAAAGGACAAGAGGTCCGGGAAAGGAGACTTAATTACAGAAAAGGGGACTACAGAAGGATAAGGGACTACCTGGGAGAAGTGCAGTGGGAGGAAGAACTTAGAGGAAAAACAGTGCAAGGTATGATGAACCAAGTCATATTGAAATGCAAGGAGGCTGAAGATAGATTTATTCCAACAATAAAGGAAAAAAGCAGGAGGGAATATAATAACCCATGGTTTAATAGACAGTGTCAGGAAGCAAAGGTGAGAAGCAGGAGGGAGTGGAGGAAGTACAGAAGACAAAGGACAGAGGACAACAGGATTAGATGTAACAGAGCTAGGAATGATTACATTAACATAAGACGAGTGTCGGAAAGAAATTATGAGAACGATATTGCAGTCAAAGCGAAAAAACAACCAAAATTACTACATAGCCATATAAGAAGGAAGATGTCGGTAAATGACCAAGTGACAAGACTGAGGAAGACAGAAGGGGCATATACAGAAAGCGACAAGGAAATCTGCGAGGTACTGAATGCAAAATTCCATGGAGTGTTCACAACCGAGCCTGAGCAGCTCCCATTGTTAGAAGAGATTACCCAAGATGAAAGACTATCAGATATAGAGGTGACAGCAGAGGATGTAATGAAACAGTTTACAACACTGGACGCAAATAAAGCTGTTGGACCAGAGAAAGTATCACCGTGGATACTTAAAGAGGCAGCGCAGGCTCTCAGCGTGCCTCTGGCAATGATCTTTAATGAGTCACTTATGTCGGGAGAATTGCCCAGTTGCTGGAAGGAGGCAAATGTCGTACCGATTTTCAAAAAGGGTGATAGGGAGGAGGCACTTAACTACAGACCCGTATCACTGACAAGCATCCCCTGCAAAATACTTGAAAGAATAATTAGGCTGAGACTTGTTGAGCACCTGGAGAGCATTGGGTTTGTAAACAAGCACCAACATGGGTTCTGGACAGGGAAATCATGCCTAACAAACCTTTTAGAATTCTATGATAAAGTAACAAGGTGAGATTACCTCCTCAATCCTTTACCTCCTCAATTACCTTTATATGTCCTGCCTCCTCAAGAAGAGGAGGCAGGACAGAGAAGGCTGGGCAGACTGCATATTTCTTGACTGCCAAAAGGCCTTTGATACGGTACCGCACATGAGACTGCTATACAAACTTGAGAGGCAGGCAGGAGTAAGCGGAAAGGCCCTAGTATGGGTGAAGAACTACCTAACAGGAAGGAGCCAGAGGGTAATGGTAAGGGGCGAAAAGTCGGACTGGCGAACAGTAACAAGTGGAGTACCTCAAGGATCGGTGCTGGGACCAATCCTCTTTCTAATTTACGTAAATGATATGTTTACAGGGGTGGAATCATACATGTCAATGTTTGCAGATGACGCAAAATTAATGAGAAGAGTTGTGACAAACGAAGATTGTAGGATCCTCCAAGAGGACTTAAACAGGCTGCAGAGATGGTCAGGGAAATGGCTACTGGAGTTTAACACCAGTAAATGTAAAGTTATGGAAATGGGATCAGGTGACAGGAGACCAAAGGGACAGTACACAATGAAGGGGAACAGTCTACCTGTAACGATTCGAGAAAGAGACCTGGGAGTGGATGTGACACCTAATCTAACTCCTGAGGCACATATAAATAGGATAACGACAGCAGCGTACTCTACACTGGCGAAAATTAGAACTTCATTCAGAAACCTAAATGAGGAAGCTTTTAGGGCGCTTTACACTGCCTACGTGAGACCCGTCTTAGAGTATGCCGCGCCATCATGGAGCCCCCACCTGAAGAAACACATAAAGAAACTGGAGAAGGTTCAGAGGTTTGCGACGAGGCTTGTCCCAGAGCTACGAGGGATGGGATATGAAAAGCGGCTGAAGGAACTGAACCTTACGACACTAGAGAAAAGAAGGGAGAGAGGAGATATGATAGGGACATATAAAATACTCAGGGGAATTGACAAAGTGGAAATAGATGAAATGTTCACACGTAATAATAACAGAACGAGGGGACATGGGTGGAAACTGGAAACTCAGATGAGTCACAGAGATGTTAGGAAGTTTTCTTTTAGCGTGAGAGTAGTAGAAAAATGGAATGCACTTGGGGAACAGGTTGTGGAAGCAAATACTATTCATACTTTTAAAACTAGGTATGATAGGGAAATGGGACAGGAGTCATTGCTGTAAACAACCGATAGCTAGAAAGGCGGGATCCAAGAGTCAATGCTCGATCCTGCAAGCACATATAGGTGAGTACATATAGGTGAGTACACACCAAGATTGGCAGGATCCAAGAGTCAATGCTCGATCCTGCAGACACAACTACGTGAGTACACACACACAGACTGAAATGGAATGCATTAGGAAGTGATGTGGTGAAGGCTGACTCCATACACAGTTTCAAGTGTAGATATGATAGAGCCCAATAGGCTCAGGAACCTGTACACCTGTTGATTGACGGTTGAGAGGCGGGACCAAAGAGCTAAAGCTCAACTAGGTGAGTACAACTAGGTGAGTACACACAAGCAAATGCAATGTAATGAAGATAGGGGTAGGAAGCAGGAGACCAGATACAAGGTATCATTTGGGAGATGAAATACTTCAAGAGTCAGAGAGAGAGAGAGAAAGACCTGGGGGATGATATCATGTTAGACCTGTCCCCTGAAGCTCATGTCATGAGGATAACATCAGCGGCATATGCCAGGTTGGCTAACAAGAACGGCCTTTAGAAACTTGAGTAAGGAATCTTTCAGAACTTTGTATACCACATATGTTAGACCAATCCTGGAGTATGCGGCTCCTGCATGGAGTCCATATCTTGTCAAGCATAAGACTAAACTGGAAAAGGTTCGAAGGTTTGCCACCAGACTAGTACCCAAGCTTAGAGATGTGAGCTACGAGGAGAGACTACGGGAATTAAACCTCACTTCGCTGAGAGACAGAAGAGTTAGAGGGGACATGATCACCATATACAAGGTTCTCAGAGGAATTGATAGGGTAGATAAAGACAGGCTATTTAACACAAGGGGCACACCCACTATGGGACACAAGGTGGAAATTGAGTGCTCAAATGAGCCACAGAGACGTTAGCAAGATTTTTTCAGTGTCAGAGTAGTAGACAAAAAGAATGCATTAGGAAGTGATGTGGTGGAGGTTGACTCCATACACAGCTTCAAGTGTAGATGTCGGAAAATCCGACACCATTTAATAATATCATACAGGCAGATAATATTGCTGCCATTGTATACACAAGTTACCATAGAAAACGTAACTTGTAGTGGAATTTTCCGTCTATAGAAAACGGGATATCATTACCACATACTATTATAAATTCACCACCTATTATGGTGGGATTTATTCTTAAATACATTAGTCTTTGGACTTTACTATCATAAAAACATCTCATATAAATTAACTTAATTATCAATATTAAAATAGAGTAAATGTGACCCTTCTATCACTTACTGTCATCTGGACAATGTAGGCCAGTAGCGTGAGTGAGGAGGGAGTGGTCAGCCATTGTTATTGTAAGACCAGAGTCGTTGGAGCAAGTAACAGCTCCTATAAATTCTCTTGGACGAAGTGTGACGAAGATCAGAGTAGTGGTCTTCGTTCATCAACACGCTGTCAGCAAATACAAGGGAGGTGTCTTTCCGAAACCCGTTTATCTAATTATTTGTGGCCATGAATATTAGGTAGATATAAAGGGTGGGCCGGTTAGATCACAAATGATCGACTCCAAAAAGGTAATTAAGCCTTGGTCTTTATGGTTCCTTGTACAGTGTTTTCTCTGATATAGTTGTCATATATTAGGATTCTGGCTTTATAGCTAGCGCCCTTTTGACAGGTCAAGAAGAGGAAGCATGCTTTGTGCATCAGTTACTGGGTGATGGAAGCCACCTCAAAGAGGATAATTTGGTGTCTACATCCTAGTAATATCTGGTGGACTAAGGCCTGCTGTACAATAAGATAAGGAACCTCTTCAATGTTTAACAATATATGTAGTTTAATACTGTAGTTTGATTGGCTGCATATATATAAATTCAATATAAACCGCCCCCCTAATGTGCAGTGGATCGATTTGTGAGATTATTGCAGAAATACAGTCCACTTAACATCATACAAACTGCTATCGAAGTATATAAATTAATGTATATATAAATTCTATATAAATCTCAAGGTCGGTTCCCACAGTAGATATGATAGAGCCCAGTAGTCTTAGGCACCTGTACATTAGTTGATTGACAGTTAAGAAGCGAGATCAAAGAGCCAGAGTTCAACCCCCGCAAGTACAATTAGGTGAGTACACGTAACTAGATGGAGTACCCGGCTTCGCCCAGGTCTCTCTACCCTCCTCCCCTCTCTCAGAACTCTTCCCCCCCCCATCCCCCGCTCTCCTTCATCTTCCCTTTTTTCCCCTTTCTGTCTTTCTCCTCCTCTCTTCCTCTCTCCGACAACACTCCCACTTTGACTCTTCTCACTCCCTCGGTCCCTCCCTCATTCCCTTCCCCCTCTTTCACCTCTCCATCTTTCTCCCCCTCTTTCCACCCGTCTCTTCCAACATCCCCCTCTCTCTCTTTTCGTCTCTCCCCCTGCCCTTCCTCTCTTTCTCTTACCCTCAGAAAATTTAATGTTACGAAGCACTGAAAACAAATAATAATAACTCTATTCTAAAAAAACATCCTCAATTTCAGACCATGAAAATCGCATGGAATCACTATAGACGGCCCTATTTCTTATAAGAATGACACTGGAGCCGACCCTTACTGACCTATGACACTCCAATACCCCCAATGTGTCATCTTGGAAGGTTTGATTAGACGAGCCCCAGATATCAGGCATCCACTCTTGGAGGGAGACAGACACACACATTTTGTCAGAGTTATAGACTGATCACTAAGCATGATTGTATAGGCCTGTTAAGGCCCTGGCTAATTACAGAGCCTGGCACCAACAACCTCAGTAACGACATAGGCAGTGATTTCAAGCCCATCGACTCCACCCTCGCTCTTGTCCAGCTTTACCCTCATCACCCTCACCCTCACCCTCACTCACCCTCACCCTCACCCTCACCCTCACTCACCCTCACCCTCACCCTCACCCTCACCCTCACCTTCACCCTCACCCTCACCCTCGCTCACCCTCACCCGCCTCCTCCGAGTCCTCTTCATGTAGCCATTCTTTATTCCTCTAACCATGTTTCTCTCTCATGAATTTCAGGCATTTTTGACCTGCTTCAGGGGTCATTTGGTCTAAGAAACTGCTGCTGTTGACGACATTTTTTGCTTACTTAAATTATCCTCCTCATCCCCCTATCCCTCATCACCCCCCCCCCCTCATCCTCCCCTCCCCACTTGCGTCCCTAGGAAGATGGGCAAGACCGGCCTCAGGGCCCCCACTGCCTACAGTGGTTACATGGGTGGGACTAATCCAGGGAGCCAGATTCACGAAGCAGTTACGCAAGCACTTACGAACCTGAACATCTTTTCTCAATCTTTGGCGGATTTGTTTACAATTATTAAACAGTTAATGAGCTCCAACGCACCAGGAGGCTGTTCATAACAATAACAACAGTTGACTGGGACATTTTCATGCTTATAAACTGTTTAATAAATGTAACCAAAGCCGTCAAAGATTGAGGAAAGATGTACACGTTCGTAAGTACTTGCGTAACTGCTTCGTGAATCTGGCCCCTGACCACCTACGGGAGGGAAGGTAAAGCTCCACCTTTACTACAATATTTCCCTTAACCAAGTCTCCTCCTCCTCCTCCTTGACCCAAGACTTCATTAACTCTTATTCATTTAATCATATTTTTTGTCGTGCTCTTTATTTGCCTCTTTATTTACTTTGTTATTTTTTTTTTATCTTGTTAATGGTCTCTCATTCGTGTTCGTCCTGTTTACATTTCCAGGTCCTGTTTTTTGTTTAGTTGGCCGGCGTTGATGACTCCCTGTTGTGCCTCCCGTTATTTTCACGCTGTTACTCTTATTGTTAAAGGTGTTGTGGAGTAATTACCCCGAGTGTAGCCGGCCGGCTCAGGGGTATTTGCCACTAAAAAAGTATAATGAGAGCTACGAGGATATTTTATGTGCGTGGAGCGTGAGGTACACACAGGAACACCCACGACCAAGGCTGTGTTATGTGGGTGGAGCGTGAGGTACACACAGGAACACCCACGACCAAGGCTGTGTTATGTGTGTGTGGACCGTGAGGTACACACAGGAACACCCACGACCAAGGCTGTGTTATGTGTGTGGAGCGTGAGGTACACACAGGAACACCCACGACCAAGGCTGTGTTATGTGGGTGGAGCGTGAGGTACACACAGGAACACCCACGACCAAGGCTGTGTTATGTGTGTGGACCGTGAGGTACACACAGGAACACCCACGACCAAGGCTGTGTTATGTGTGTGGAGCGTGAGGTACACACAGGAACACCCACGACCAAGGCTGTGTTATGTGGGTGGAGCGTGAGGTACACACAGGAACACCCACGACCAAGGCTGTGTTATGTGTGTGGAGCGTGAGGTACACACAGGAACACCCACGACCAAGGCTGTGTTATGTGCGTGGAGCGTGAGGTACACACAGGAACACCCACGACCAAGGCTGTGTTATGTGCGTGGAGCGTGAGGTACACACAGGAACACCCACGACCAAGGCTGTGTTATGTGTGTGGACCGTGAGGTACACACAGGAACACCCACGACCAAGGCTGTGTTATGTGTGTGGAGCGTGAGGTACACACAGGAACACCCACGACCAAGGCTGTGTTATGTGCGTGGAGCGTGAGGTACACACAGGAACACCCACGACCAAGGCTGTGTTATGTGTGTGGAGCGTGAGGTACACACAGGAACACCCACGACCAAGGCTGTGTTATGTGTGTGGAGCGTGAGGTACACACAGGAACACCCACGACCAAGGCTGTGTTATGTGTGTGGAGCGTGAGGTACACACAGGAACACCCACGACCAAGGCTGTGTTATGTGTGTGGAGCGTGAGGTACACACAGGAACACCCACGACCAAGGCTGTGTTATGTGATGTGGCTCAAGTTAAAATGATCCCAGTTATGGGAGATATGTGATGTGTCTCAAGTTAAAATGATCACAGTTATGGGAGATATGTGATGTGTCTCAAGTTATAATGATCCCAGTTATGAGAGATATGCAAAGTTAAAAATTATGTTAGGTGTGTTGGCGAGCGCGCGCACGCGCTAACTCTGCCACCTCTCCTAATGAGGTTCATATTGCAACAAAACTCTACAATTCTTCATTACCCCGTTCAACAAGTGTTGCATCTTGTGAATAGTTCAGCAGGGATGGAGTCCTGACTATTCCATGCTATATGGGTATTAAAATATTCTGATATCCTGCAGTTTATATTTTTTTGCGTTCTGGATATACAGTCGTGGATCCCGGGATAAATTCCCAGCCGAGACTGAAATGGTTGCAATGTTTCCTATCACCTGATGGCTCTGTTCACCCAGCAGTAAATACTAGGTAAGGCAACTATTGTGGGGTTGCATCTTGGGGAGGGTCAGTGGTCCCACCTTAAGGGGGGACCACCATACAAGCCTAAAGTATAAATGTCGTATCTAATAGCCAGAACTGCACAATTTGGCCTCGTAAGCAAAGCCCAGTTTGCCTAACAGGCAGAGAAATTTTAGTTATTTTGAAATATTTATTTCCAAACTGGTTCTATCTCAACATTATTAATATATTATATTAGGAGCTTGAATTATGGAGTTTTATGTTAGTTGAGGAAGGTTAGGTTAGGTCAGGTTAGGTATGATCAAATTTCTGTTAGTTTGGACGCAAATTAATTTTTATTAATCATGTATGTACTGAACATGTCCCCCTTGCTCTACCCTGCCGTATACTGAACTCTTCGTCACTGTTGTCTCACAACTCCCCCACCACACCTGCCTCACAACTCCCCACCACACCTGCCTCACAACTCCCCCCCA
Organism: Procambarus clarkii; assembly: GCF_040958095.1. Lineage (NCBI taxonomy): Eukaryota > Metazoa > Arthropoda > Malacostraca > Decapoda > Cambaridae > Procambarus > Procambarus clarkii. Next base: position 21,951,516 of record NC_091153.1, read on the forward strand.
CACCTGCCTCACAACTCCCCACCACACCTGCGTCACAACTCCCCCCCACACCTGCCTCACAACTCCCCACCACACCTGCCTCACAACTCACCATCACACCTGCCTCACAACTCCCCACACACCTGCCTCACAACTCCCCCACCACACCTGCCTTACAACTCCCCACCACACCTGCCTCACAACTCCCCCCACACCTGCCTCACAACTCCCCACCACACCTGCCTCACAACTCCCCACCACACCTGCCTCACAACTCCCCCCCACACCTGCCTCACAACTCCCCACCACACCTGCCTCACAACTCCCCACCACACCTGCCTCACAACTCCCCACCACACCTGCCTCACAACTCCCCACTACACCTGCCTCACAACTCCCCACCACACCTGCCTCACAACTCCCCCCCACACCTGCCTCACAACTCCCCACCACACCTGCCTCACAACTCACCATCACACCTGCCTCACAACTCCCCACCACACCTGCCTCACAACTCCCCACCACACCTGCCTCACAACTCCCCACCACACCTGCCTCACAACTCACCATCACACCTGCCTCACAACTCCCCACCACACCTGCCTCACAACTCACCATCACACCTGCCTCACAACTCACCACCACACCTGCCTCACAACTCACCACCACACCTGCCTCACAACTCCCCACCACACCTGCCTCACAACTCACCACCATACCTGCCTCACAACTCACCACCACACCTGCCTCACAACTCCCCACCACACCTGCCTCACAACTCCCCCACCACACCTGCCTCACAACTCACCACCACACCTGCCTCACAACTCACCACCACACCTGCCTCACAACTCACCACCAAACCTGCCTCACAACTCCCCACCACACCTGCCTCACAACTCCCCCACCACACCTGCCTCACAACTCACCACCACACCTGCCTCACAACTCACCACCACACCTGCCTCACAACTCCCCACCACACCTGCCTCACAACTCCCCCACCACACCTGCCTCGCAACTCACCACCACACCTGCCTCACAACTTCCCCACCACACCTGCCTCACAACTCACCACCACACCTGCCTCACAACTCCCCACCACACCTGCCTCACAACTCACCACCACACCTGCCTCACAACTCACCACCACACCTGCCTCATAACTCCCCACCACACCTGCCTCACAACTCACCACCAGACCTGCCTCACAACTCCCCACCACACCTGCCTCACAACTCCCCACACACCTGCCTCACAACTCACCACCACACCTGCCTCACAACTCACCACCACACCTGCCTCACAACTCCCCACCACACCTGCCTCACAACTCCCCACACACCTGCCTCACAACTCCCCCACCACACCTGCCTCACAACTCCCCACCACACCTGCCTCACAACTCCCCACCACACCTGCCTCACAACTCACCACCACACCTCCCCCTCACTACCCCCTCACAAGTCTCCCAGCATAAACAACACCCCTCAGGATGGGTCATTAAGAGAACAGGTGGATGTCTCACGCCTCATTGACGCCTCGGTCACACATCACAGTGTAATCACCTCATGAATAATTATCTTAGTGAGTGTTGGTGAGGCGGAGCGCGGCCACGTTGCTCTCAACACGTGTGAGTGAGGGCGGGGATCACCTTACACTGGCATTGTAGGGAGGGGGAGGGGGTGTAAGCCTTACCTAGGCGTTGTGGGGGGAGGGGGAGGTGGTGTAAGCCTTACCTAGGTGTTGTGGGGGGGGAGGAGGGCTTAACCTTGGCCAGGTGTTGGTGCTGGGAAGGGAAGGGAACTGTGAGGAGGAAGCGCCAAGTCATTACGACTATATAGCACTTGGAAGGGGTCAGGATAAGGATTTGGGATGGGACGGGGGAAAGGAATGGTGCCCAACCACTTGGACGTTTAGGGATTGAACGCCGACCTGCATGAAGGGAGACCGTCGCTCTACCGTCTAGCCCAAGTGGTTGGGTGTTGGTGCTGGGAGATATTAAGCCTATTAAAGATGAGCTATATATAATGGTTCTCGGGGTTCAGTAGGTAGTGTCAGGAAGTGAAAGCAAATACAAAAATGGAGGGAGTGGAGGAAATACAGAGGACAAGGGACAGAAGAACACCGGAATGTATACAACTGGGCCAGGAATGACTACATAAATATATCACGCTATGAATATTATATTGCTGCCAAAGCAAAGAAATAACCGAAATTCCTTCATAGTCTTATAAGATGGAAAATGACAGTGAATGACCATGTGACAAGGTGATGAAAAAGGTGAGGTCAGTGTCTTGAGGTTATCTTGAGATGATTTCGGGGCTTAGCGTCCCCGCGGCCCAGTCCTCGACCTGGCCTCCTTTCTGTTACACACCCCATGGAAGCAGCCCGTAGCAGCTGTCTATCTCCCAGGTGCCTATTTACTGCTAGGTGAACAGGGGCATCAGGGTGAAAAAAACATTTTGCCCATTTGTCTCCGCCTCCCCCGATGATCGAACCCGGGACCTCTGAACTACAAACCCAAAGCGCTGTCCACTCAGCTGTCAGGCGCCCTATACAGAACAGCTGCCAGAGGTAGACGAGGAAGCAGCCCTTGATGAGAGACCATTACATATTGAGGTAACAGCAGAGGAAGTAAGACTACAGCCACCACCACTTGCTGTAACTGAAGCTACTGAGCCAGATAGAGTATCACCAAGGATGTTAAAGTTAGCAGCACAGGCCCTCAGCATAACTCCAGCACTAGTCTATAATGCGTCACTTACACTCGGGGAACTGCCCAGCTGCTGGAAGAAGCCAAATGTGGTGCCAATCTATAAGAAAGAAGATAGAGAAGAGGCACTGAACTACAGACCAGTGACACTTACAAGCATCCCTAGCAGAATACTTGAGAGAATTGTAAGATTAAGACTAGTTGAACACCTAGACAAAATTACTGTTGTAAGTTAACAACAAAACGGCTTTAGGGAAGATAAATCGTGTCCGACGAACCTCCTGGAGTTTTATGATAACGTAACAAAAAAAGACGAGACAGAGAACGATGGGTAGATTGCGTATTTCTTGACTGTCAGAACGTCCTTGATGCAGAACCACATTGGAGGGAACTATACAACTTTCACAAGCAGGCGGGAGTAGGCGGAAAGGCAATAACATGGGCAATAACATAATAGACAGAACTCAGAGAATGAGAGTGAGGGGTGAGAAGTGTGACTGGCGTAGAGTAACAAGCAGAGTACCTCAAGGATCAGAGTAACAAGCAGAGTACTTCAAGGATCAGAGTAACAAGCAGAGTACCTCAAGGATCAGAGTAACAAGCAGAGTACTTCAAGGATCAGAGTAACAAGCAAAGTGCCTCAAGGATCAGAGTAACAAGCAGAGTGCCTCAAGGATCAGAGTAACAAGCAAAGTGCCTCAAGGATCAGAGTAACAAGCAGAGTGCCTCAAGGATCAGAGTAACAAGCAAAGTGCCTCAAGGATCAGAGTAACAAGCAAAGTGCCTCAAGGATCAGAGTAACAAGCAAAGTGCCTCAAGGATCAGAGTAACAAGCAGAGTGCCTCAAGGATCAGAGTAACAAGCAAAGTGCCTCAAGGATCAGAGTAACAAGCAGAGTGCCTCAAGGATCAGAGTAACAAGCAAAGTGCCTCAAGGATCAGAGTAACAAGCAGAGTGCCTCAAGGATCAGAGTAACAAGCAGAGTGCCTCAAGGATCAGAGTAACAAGCAAAGTGCCTCAAGGATCAGAGTAACAAGCAGAGTGCCTCAAGGATCAGAGTAACAAGCAAAGTGCCTCAAGGATCAGAGTAACAAGCAGAGTGCCTCAAGGATCAGAGTAACAAGCAGAGTGCCTCAAGGATCAGAGTAACAAGCAAAGTGCCTCAAGGATCAGAGTAACAAGCAGAGTACCTCAAGGATCGGTGCTGGGACCAATACTATTCATCATTTATGTAAACGACTTGACTGCAGGAGTTGAGTCTTACCTGTCAATGTTTGCAGATGATACGAAAATGAAGGAAGTAAACTGAGATTGAAGGAACCAAACCTGACGACTCTAGAAGGAGAAGGGAGAGAGGAGACATGAAACAGACGTATAAAATACTTAGAGGTATTGACAAGGTGGAAAAGGAGAATATGTTTACTATGAACACCAACAGAACAAGGGGGCACGGATGAATGTCTCATAGAGAAGTTAGAACATTTTCCTTTAGCGTAAGACTAGAGAGTAAATAGAATGAGCTAAAGGAGCAGATTGTAGAGGCAAACACAACACATAACTTTAAAAACAGGTATGACAGGGAGATAGGTCAGGAGTCATTGTATTAGACAACCGGCTGCTAGAAAAGCTGGGTCCAAGAGATAGAGCTCGATCCTGCAGGCACAAATAGGTGAGTACACACGTACACACACACAGCACTTGGAAGTCTTAGTCCACAGGGCCAGTGTTCGATTCTCGGGCGAAAAATAAATAAATGGGCAGAGTTTCTTTCATCTGATGCTGCTGTTCACCTAGCAGTAAATAGATAACAGGGAGCTAGAAAGCTGCTTCAGGTTGCATCCCAGAGATGTGTGTGTGTGTGTGTGTGTGCGAGAGATAAATATGTAATTGATAAGATAAAGACAATTTAGGACGGGAGTCAGCACATTAGACAACCGACGGTTAGAAAGGCGGGGCCCAGGAGCTAACAGCTCAATCTTGGAGGCCAAACTCGACAATATAAATGCTCTCATACTGGTATGAGCACCATGTTGCATGGTGGCAGGTCTTAGGGAAGATGGGGGCAGCAAATATCAATAAAGACCTCCACGAGTGTGTACTTGCTGGAATGGAAATAAATCAAGTGTGAAAATAAATGCTGAAATTCTTTACTTTTTCGTTCTCCAACAAATCGGATTATAATTAGGAAAATTGCTTAAAATGCAAAATACATATACTAAATGACCTGTTTTTTTTTTTTGCACTGACTGACGGCAAATTATGAGGATAATTTTGAGATAAAACTAACAATAATATAACAACTAGTTTAAATATTAATAATAAAATCATGTTAATCTTAAAGTTGGCGAGAACAAAGATATGAGTTATTACAACGACGGTAATGAGGACCAATAATATAACGATAATAACTAACGATAATTGTAACAATTGCAGAGTTTGAAGTAGGAAATTAGTTACGTTGTTATTTACAATGACGAGCGTCACTACACGACTTATTAAGACTGAGCCAACCAGGAGGAGGCACGGGCATGAATAGCCCATAATCATCACACGCTCTGCCACAGTAATGTCGAGAACAGGGGGGGGGGGGTAGGTTTAGGGGATTAATTGCCGTATGTTCATTTTTGGCGTTTAATCCCCGACCGTCCATAAGTGGTTGGGCACCATTCCTTTCCTCCGTCCCTTCCTAAATCCTTATCCTGACCCCTTCCCAGTGCTTCCCAGTGATATGTAGACTAATGGCTTGGCGCTCACTCCTGATAGTTCCCTTCCCTTCCCTTCCGTGTCTCTATGTCTTCCGTTCATCTTGAGTTGCCAGGTGTCTTGTACCAGGTGTGTCTTGTACCAGGTGTGTCTTGTACCAGGTGTGTCTTGTACCAGGTGTGTCTTGTACCAGGTGTGTCTTGTACCAGGTGTGTCTCTTACCAGGTGTGTCTTGTACGAGGTGTGTCTTGTACCAGGTGTGTCGTGTACCAGGTGTGTCTTGTACCAGGTGTGTAATGAACCAGGTGTGTCTTATACCAGGTATGTCTTGTACCAGGTGTGTCATGTACCAGGTGTGTCTTGTACCAGGTGTGTCTTGTACCAGGTGTGTCTTGTACCAGGTGTGTCTTGTACCAGGTGTGTCTTGCACCAGGTGTGTCTTGTACCAGGTGTTTCTTGTACCAGGTGTGTCTTGTACCAGGTGTGTCTTGTACCAGCGCTAGGTGTGTCTTGTACCATGTGTTTCTTGTACCAGGTGTGTCTTGTACCAGGTGTGTCTTTTACCAGGTGTCTTGTACCAGGTGTGTCTTGTACCAGGTGTGTCTTGTACCAGGTGTGTAATGAACCAGGTGTGTCTTATACCACGTATGTCTTGTACCAGGTGTGTCATGTACCAGGTGTGTCTTGTACCAGGCGTGTCTTGTACCAGGTGTGTCTTGTACCAGGTGTGTCTTGTACCAGGTGTGTCTTGTACCAGGTGTGTCTTGAACCAGGTGTGTCTTGTACCACGTGTCTTGAACCAGGTGTGTCTTGTACCAGGTGTGTCTTTTACCAGGTGTGTCTTGTACCAGGTGTGTCTTGTACCAGGTGTGTCTTGTACCAGGTGTCTTGAACCAGGTGTGTCTTGAACCAGGTGTGTCTTGTACCAGGTGTCTTGAACCAGGTGTGTCTTGTACCAGGTGTGCCTTATAGCAGGTGTGTCTTGCACCAGGTGTGTCTTGCACCAGGTGTGTCTTGTACCAGGTGTGTCTTGTACCAGGTGTGTCTTGTACCAGGTGTGTCTTGTTCCAGGTGTGTCTTGAACCAGGTGTGTCTTGTACCAGGTGTCTTGAACTAGGTGTGTCTTGTACCAGGTGTGTCTTGTACCAGGTGTATCTTGCACCAGGTGTGTCTTGCACCAGGTGTGTCTTGTACCAGGTGTGTCTTGTACCAGGTGTGTCTTGTATCAGGTGTGTCTTGTACCAGGTGTGTCTTGTACCAGGTGTGACTTGTACCAGGTGTGTCTTGTACCAGGTGTGACTTGTACCAGGTGTGTCTTGTACCAGGTGTGTCATGTACCAGGTGTGTCTTGTACCAGGTGTGTCTTGTACCAGGTGTGTCTTGTACCAGGTGTGTCTTGTACCAAGTGTGTAATGAACCAGGTGTGTCTTATACCAGGTATGTCTTGTACCAGGTGTGTCATGTACCAGGTGTGTCTTGTACCAGGTGTGTCTTGTACCAGGTGTGACTTGTACCAGGTGTGTCTTGTACCAGGTGTGTCTTGTACCAGGTGTGTCTTGTACCAGGTGTGTCTTGTACCAGGTGTGTCTTGTACCAGGTGTGTCTTGTACCAGGTGTGTAATGAACCAGGTGTGTCTTATACCAGGTATGTCTTGTACCAGGTGTGTCATGTACCAGGTGTGTCTTGTACCAGGCGTGTCTTGTACCAGGTGTGTCTTGTACCAGGTGTGTCTTGTACCAGGTGTGTCTTGTACCAGGTGTGTCTTGTACCAGGTGTCTTGAACCAGGTGTGTCTTGAACCAGGTGTGTCTTGAACCAGGTGTGTCTTGTACCAGGTGTGTCTTGTACCAGGTGTGTCTTGCACCAGGTGTGTCTTGCACCAGGTGTGTCTTGCACCAGGTGTGTCTTGTACCAGGTGTGTCTTGTACCAGGTGTGTCTTGTACCAGGTGTGTCTTGTACCAGGGTGCAAGACACCCTGTCTTGCACCAGGTGTCTTGCACCAGGTGTGTCTTGTACCAGGTGTGTCTTGCACCAGGTGTGTCTTGCACCAGGTGTGTCTTGTACCAGGTGTGTCTTGTACCAGGTTTGTCATGTACCAGGTGTGTCTTGTACCAGGGTGCAAGACACCCTGTCTTGCACCAGGTGTGTCTTGTACCAGGTGTGTCTTGCAGCAGGTGTGTCTTGCACCAGGTGTGTCTTGTACCAGGTGTGTCTTGTACCAGGTGTGTCATGTACCAGGTGTGTCTTGTACCAGGTGTGTCTTGTACCAGGTGTGTCTTGTACCAGGTGTGTCTTGTACCAGGTGTGCCTTGCACCAGGTGTGTCTTGCACCAGGTGTGTCTTGTACCAGGTGTGTCTTGTACCAGGTGTGTCATGTACCAGGTGTGTCTTGTACCAGGTGTGCCTTGCACCAGGTGTGTCTTGCACCAGGTGTGTCTTGTACCAGGTGTGTCTTGTACCAGGTGTGTCTTGTACGAGGTGTGTCTTGTACCAGGTGTGTCTTGTACGAGGTGTGTCTTGTACCAGGTGTGTCATGTACCAGGTGTGTCTTGTACCAGGTGTGCCTTGCACCAGGTGTGTCTTGCACCAGGTGTGTCTTGTACCAGGTGTGTCTTGTACCAGGTGTGTCTTGTACGAGGTGTGTCTTGCACCAGGTGTGTCTTGTACCAGGTGTGTCTTGTACCAGGTGTGTCTTGTACGAGGTGTGTCTTGTACCAGGTGTGTCTTGTACGAGGTGTGTCTTGTACCAGGTGTGTCATGTACCAGGTGTGTCTTGTACCAGGTGTGCCTTGCACCAGGTGTGTCTTGCACCAGGTGTGTCTTGTACCAGGTGTGTCTTGTACCAGGTGTGTCTTGTACGAGGTGTGTCTTGTACCAGGTGTGTCTTGTACGAGGTGTGTCTTGTACCAGGTGTGTCTTGTACCAGGTGTGTCTTGTACCAGGTGTGTCTTGTACCAGGTGTGTCTTGCACCAGGTGTGTCTTGTACCAGGTGTGTCTTGTACCAGGTGTGTCTTGTACCAGGTGTGTCTTGTACCAGGTGTGACCAGGAGTGCCGTCAGAGTGAACAATGTGTTAATTAACATCATTAACATTTTAGGAACCTTAGTCACAAACAGTCGAACTTTTTAATCCTGTATTTTAGATATCATTTATCTTCGTATTTTAGATATCATTTATCTTCGTATTTTAGATATCATTTATCTTCGTATTTTAGATATCATTTATGTTCGTATTTTAGATATCATTTATCTTCGTATTTTAGATATCATTTATCAATATTCCACTGTTGGAGCCAGTTTCCTTAACTCCATTCCCAAATACCACTGTAGGGGGCCTGACGGCTGAGTGGATAGCGCTCTGTGTTCGTAGTAAGGTTCTGGGTTCGATCACCCGCGGTGACGGAAACAAATGGGTAGAATTTCTTACACCCTGATGGGCCTGTTCACCTAGAAGTAAATAGATACTAGGGAGTTAGACAGCTGCGAGGGGCTGCTTCCTAGGGGTGGATAGCAAAAAACAGGCCTGGTCGAGGACCGGGCCGCGGGGACGCTAAGCCCCGAAGTCATCTCAAGATAACCTCTCACGACAGGGATCTTGAAAAAGTAACATGGGCAGATTTTCCCATATGCTATTACCTCTGCCGGACCTGGCTCCCCATCCACAATGTTTGGACGTGACAGAACACCACACGTGGGTGAACACCACACCCTGGATGAACACCACACCCTGGATGAACACCACACCCTGGATGAACACCACACCCTGGATGAACACCACACCCTGGATGAAAACCACACCCTGGATGAAAACCACAACCTGGATGAACACCACACCCTGGATGAACACCACACCCTGGATGAACACCACACCCTGGATGAAAACCACACGTTGTGAACACCACACTCTGGATGAACACCACAACCTGCATGAACACCACACGTGGGTGAACACCACACCCTGGATGAAAACCACACGTGGGTGAACACCACACCCTGGGTGAACACCACACTCTGGATGAACACCACACCCTGGATGAACACCACACCCTGGGTGAACACCACACCCTGGGTGAACACCACACCCTGGATGAACACCACACCCTGGATGAACACCACACCCTGGGTGAACACCACACCCTGCATGAACACCACAACCTGGATGAACACCACACCTTGGATGAACACCACACTCTGGGTGAACACCACACCCTGCATGAACACCACACGTGGGTGAACACCACACTCTGGATGAACACCACACCCTGCATGAACACCACACTCTGGGTGAACACCACACCCGTAGTGAACACCACACTCTGGGTGAACACCACACTCTGGATGAACACCACACCCTGGGTGAACACCACACCCTGGATGAACACCACACCCTGGATGAACACCACACCCTGCATGAACACCACATTCTGGGTGAACACCCCACTCTAGGTGAACACTACACCCTGGATGAACACCACACTCTAGATGAACACCACACCCTGGGTGAACACCACACCCTGGGTGAACACTACACCCTGGATGAACACCACACTCTGGGTGAACACCACACTCTGGGTGAACACCACACCCTGGATGAACACCACACCCTGGGTGAACACCACACCCTTGGTGAACACTACACCCTGGATGAACACCACACTCTGGATGAACACCACACCCTGGGTGAACACCACACCCTAGGTGAACACTATACCCTGGATGAACACCACACTCTGGGTGAACACCACACTCTGGATGAACACCACACTCTAGATGAACACCACACCCTGGGTGAACACCACACCCTGGATGAACACCACACTCTGGATGAACACCACACCCTGGGTGAACACCACACCCTGGGTGAACACTATACCCTGGATGAACACCACACCCTGGGTGAACACCACACTCTGGATGAACACCACACCCTGGATGAACACCACACCGTGGGTGAACACCACACCCTGGATGAACACCACACTCTGGGTGAACACCACACTCTGGATGAACACCACACTCTGGGTGAACACCACACCCTGGATGAACACCACACTCTGGGTGAACACCACACCCTGGGTGAACACCACACTCTGGGTGAACACCACACTCTGGGTGAATACCACACTCTGGATGAACACCACACTCTGGGTGAACACCACACTCTGGATGAACACCACACTCTGGGTGAACACCACACCCTGGATGAACACCACACTCTGGGTGAACACCACACCCTGGGTGAACACCACACTCTGCGTGAACACCACACCCTGGATGAACATCACACCCTGGGTGAACACTACACCCTGGATGAACACCACACCCTGGATGAACACCACACTCTGGGTGAACACCACACCCTGGGTGAACACCACACCCTGGATGAACACCACACCCTGAATGAAAACCACACGTGGGTGAACACCACACTCTGGATGAACACCACAACCTGCATGAACACCACACGTGGGTGAACACCACACTCTGGATGAAAACCACACGTGGGTGAACACCACACGTGGGTGAACACCACACCCTGGATGAAAACCACACGTGGGTGAACACCACACCCTGGGTGAACACCACACTCTGGATGAACACCACACCCTGGATGAACACCACACCCTGGGTGAACACCACACCCTGGGTGAACACCACACCCTGGATGAACACCACACCCTGGATGAACACCACACCCTGGGTGAACAGCACACCCTGCATGAACACCACAACCTGGATGAACACCACACCTTGGATGAACACCACACTCTGGGTGAACACCACACCCTGCATGAACACCACACGTGGGTGAACACCACACTCTGGATGAACACCACACCCTGCATGAACACCACACTCTGGGTGAACACCACACCCGTAGTGAACACCACACTCTGGGTGAACACCACACTCTGGGTGAACACCACACCCTGGGTGAACACCACACCCTGGATGAACACCACACCCTGGATGAACACCACACCCTGCATGAACACCACATTCTGGGTGAACACCACACTCTAGGTGAACACTACACCCTGGATGAACACCACACTCTGGATGAACACCACACCCTGGATGAACACCACACTCTGGATGAACACCACACCCTGGGTGAACACCACACCCTGGGTGAACACTACACCCTGGATGAACACCACACTCTGGGTGAACACCACACTCTGGGTGAACACCACACCCTGGATGAACACCACACCCTGGGTGAACACCACACCCTTGGTGAACACTACATCCTGGATGAACACCACACTCTGGATCAACACCACACCCTGGGTGAACACCACACCCTAGGTGAACACTATACCCTGGATGAACACCACACTCTGGGTGAACACCACACTCTGGATGAACACCACACTCTGGATGAACACCACACCCTGGGTGAACACCACACCCTGGATGAACACCACACTCTGGATGAACACCACACCCTGGGTGAACACCACACCCTGGGTGATCACTATACCCTGGATGAACACCACACCCTGTGTGAACACCACACTCTGGATGAACACCACACCCTGGATGAACACCACACCGTGGGTGAACACCACACCCTGGATGAACACCACACTCTGGGTGAACACCACACTCTGGATGAACACCACACTCTGGGTGAACACCACACCCTGGATGAACACCACACTCTGGGTGAACAACACACCCTGGGTGAACACCACACTCTGGGTGAACACCACACCCTGGATGAACATCACACCCTGGGTGAACACTACACCCTGGATGAACACCACACCCTGGATGAACACCACACTCTGGGTGAACACCACACCCTGGGTGAACACCACACCCTGGGTGAACACCACACCCTTGGTGAACACCACACTCTGGATGAACACCACACCCTGGATGAACACCACACTCTGGGTGAACACCACACTCTGGGTGAACACCACACTCTGGATGAACACCACACCCTGGATGAACACCACACTCTCGGTGAACACCACACTCTGGATGAACACCACACTCTCGGTGAACACCACACTCTGGGTGAACACCACTCTCTGGATGAACACCACACCCTGGATGAACACCACACTCTGGATGAACACCTCACCCTGGATGAACACCACACTCTGGATGAACACCACACCCTGGATGAACACCACACCCTGGATGAACACCACACTCTGGGTGAACACCACACCCTGGATGAACACCACACTCTGGGTGAACACCACACTCTCGATGAACACCACACCCTGGATGAACACCACGCTCTGGGTGAACACCACACTCTGGGTGAACACCACACTCTGGGTGAACACCACACCCTGGATGAACATCACACCCTGGGTGAACACTACACCCTGGATGAACACCACACTCTGGGTGAACACCACACTCTGGATGAACACCACACTCTGGGTGAACACCACACCCTGGGTGAACACCACACCCTGGGTGAACACTACACCCTGGATGAACACCACACCCTGCATGAACACCACATTCTGGGTGAACACCACACTCTAGGTGAACACTACACCCTGGATGAACACCACACTCTGGATGAACACCACACCCTGGATGAACACCACACTCTGGATGAACACCACACCCTGGGTGAACACCACACCCTGGGTGAACACTACACCCTGGATGAACACCACACTCTGGGTGAACACCACACTCTGGGTGAACACCACACCCTGGATGAACACCACACCCTGGGTGAACACCACACCCTTGGTGAACACTACATCCTGGATGAACACCACACTCTGGATCAACACCACACCCTGGGTGAACACCACACCCTAGGTGAACACTATACCCTGGATGAACACCACACTCTGGGTGAACACCACACTCTGGATGAACACCACACTCTGGATGAACACCACACCCTGGGTGAACACCACACCCTGGATGAACACCACACTCTGGATGAACACCACACCCTGGGTGAACACCACACCCTGGGTGATCACTATACCCTGGATGAACACCACACCCTGTGTGAACACCACACTCTGGATGAACACCACACCCTGGATGAACACCACACCGTGGGTGAACACCACACCCTGGATGAACACCACACTCTGGGTGAACACCACACTCTGGATGAACACCACACTCTGGGTGAACACCACACCCTGGATGAACACCACACTCTGGGTGAACAACACACCCTGGGTGAACACCACACTCTGGGTGAACACCACACCCTGGATGAACATCACACCCTGGGTGAACACTACACCCTGGATGAACACCACACCCTGGATGAACACCACACTCTGGGTGAACACCACACCCTGGGTGAACACCACACCCTGGGTGAACACCACACCCTTGGTGAACACCACACTCTGGATGAACACCACACCCTGGATGAACACCACACTCTGGGTGAACACCACACTCTGGGTGAACACCACACTCTGGATGAACACCACACCCTGGATGAACACCACACTCTCGGTGAACACCACACTCTGGATGAACACCACACTCTCGGTGAACACCACACTCTGGGTGAACACCACTCTCTGGATGAACACCACACCCTGGATGAACACCACACTCTGGATGAACACCTCACCCTGGATGAACACCACACTCTGGATGAACACCACACCCTGGATGAACACCACACCCTGGATGAACACCACACTCTGGGTGAACACCACACCCTGGATGAACACCACACTCTGGGTGAACACCACACTCTCGATGAACACCACACCCTGGATGAACACCACGCTCTGGGTGAACACCACACTCTGGGTGAACACCACACTCTGGGTGAACACCACACCCTGGATGAACATCACACCCTGGGTGAACACTACACCCTGGATGAACACCACACTCTGGGTGAACACCACACTCTGGATGAACACCACACTCTGGGTGAACACCACACCCTGGGTGAACACCACACCCTGGGTGAACACTACACCCTGGATGAACACCACACCCTGGATGAACACCACACCCTGCATGAACACCACACCCTGGATGAACACCACACTCTGGGTGAACACCACACTCTGGATGAACATCACACCCAGGGTGAACACCACACTCTGGGTGAACACCACACTCTGGATGAGCATCACACCCAGGGTGAACACCACACTCTGGGTGAACACCACACCCTAGGTGAACACTACACTCTGGGTGAACACCACACCCTGGGTGAACACCACACTCTGGATGAACACCACACTCTGGGTGAACACTACACTCTGGGTGAACACCACACCCTGGGTGAACACCACACTCTGGGTGAACACCACACCCTGGGTGAACACCACACTCTGGGTGAACACCACACCCTGCATGAACACCACACCCTGCATGAACACCACACCCTGGGTGAACACCACACGCTAGATGAACACCACACCCTGGATGAACACCACACCCTGCATGAACACCACACCCTGGATGAACACCACACCCTGGATGAACACCACACTCTGGGTGAACACCACACTCTGGGTGAACACCACACCCTGGGTGAACACCACACTCTGGGTGAACACCACACCCTGGATGAACAACACACCCTGGGTAAACACCACACCCTGGGTGAACACCACACCCTGGATGAACACCACACCCTGGGTGAACACCACACCCTGGGGAAACACCACACCCTGGGTGAACACCACACCCTGGATGAACACCACACCCTGGATGAACACCACACCCTGGCTGAACACCACACCCTGGGTAAACACCACACCCTGAGTGAACACCACACCCTGGATGAACACCACACTCTGGATGAACACCACACCCTGGATGAACATCACACTCTGGGTGAACACCACACTCTGGGTGAACACCACACTCTGGGTGAACACCACACCCTGGGTGAACACCACACCCTGGCTGAACACCACACCCTGGATGAACACCACACCCTGCATGAGCACCACACCCTGGATGAACACCACACCCTGGATGAACACCACACCCTGGATGAACACTACACCCTGGATGAACACCAGACTCTGGGTGAACACCACACCCTGGGTGAACACCACACTCTGGATGAACACCACACCCTGGATGAACACCACGCCCTGGGTGAACACCACACTCTGGGTGAACACCACACCCTTGGTGAACACCACACCCTGGATGAACATCACACCCTGGGTGAACATCACACCCTGGGTGAACACTACACCCTGGTTGAACACCACACTCTGGGTGAACACCACACTCTGGGTGAACACCACACTCTGGGTGAACACCACACTCTGGGTGAACACCACACTCTGAATGAACACCACACCCAGGGTGAACACCACACTCTGAGTGAACACCACACCCTGGATGAACACCACACCCTGGATGAACACCACACCCTGGGTGAACACCACACTCTGGATGAACACCACACTCTGGGTGAACACCACACCCTGGGTGAACACCACACTCTGGGTGAACACCACACCCTGGGTGAACACCACACCCTGGGTGAACACTACACCCTGGATGAACACCACACCCTGGATGAACACCACACCCTGCATGAACACCACACCCTGGATGAACACCACACTCTGGGTGAACACCACACTCTGGATGAACATCACACCCAGGGTGAACACCACACTCTGGGTGAACACCACACTCTGGATGAACATCACACCCAGGGTGAACACCACACTCTGGGTGAACACCACACCCTAGGTGAACACTACACTCTGGGTGAACACCACACCCTGGGTGAACACCACACTCTGGATGAACACCACACTCTGGGTGAACACTACACTCTGGGTGAACACCACACCCTGGGTGAACACCACACTCTGGGTGAACACCACACCCTGGGTGAACACCACACTCTGGGTGAACACCACACCCTGCATGAACACCACACCCTGCATGAACACCACACCCTGGGTGAACACCACACGCTAGATGAACACCACATCCTGGATGAACACCACACCCTGCATGAACACCACACCCTGGATGAACACCACACCCTGGATGAACACCACACTCTGGGTGAACACCACACTCTGGGTGAACACCACACCCTGGGTGAACACCACACTCTGGGTGAACACCACACCCTGGATGAACAACACACCCTGGGTAAACACCACACCCTGGGTGAACACCACACCCTGGATGAACACCACACCCTGGGTGAACACCACACCCTGGGTAAACACCACACCCTGGGTGAACACCACACCCTGGATGAACACCACACCCTGGATGAACACCACACCCTGGCTGAACACCACACCCTGGGTAAACACCACACCCTGAGTGAACACCACACCCTGGATGAACACCACACTCTGGATGAACACCACACCCTGGATGAACATCACACTCTGGGTGAACACCACACTCTGGGTGAACACCACACTCTGGGTGAACACCACACCCTGGGTGAACACCACACCCTGGCTGAACACCACACCCTGGATGAACACCACACCCTGCATGAGCACCACACCCTGGATGAACACCACACCCTGGATGAACACCACACCCTGGATGAACACTACACCCTGGATGAACACCAGACTCTGGGTGAACACCACACCCTGGGTGAACACCACACTCTGGATGAACACCACACCCTGGATGAACACCACGCCCTGGGTGAACACCACACTCTGGGTGAACACCACACCCTTGGTGAACACCACACCCTGGATGAACATCACACCCTGGGTGAACATCACACCCTGGGTGAACACTACACCCTGGTTGAACACCACACTCTGGGTGAACACCACACTCTGGGTGAACACCACACTCTGGGTGAACACCACACTCTGGGTGAACACCACACTCTGAATGAACACCACACCCAGGGTGAACACCACACTCTGGGTGAACACCACATCCTGGATGAACACCACACCCTGGATGAACACCACACCCTGGGTGAACACCACACTCTGGATGAACACCACACTCTGGGTGAACACCACACCCTGGGTGAACACTACACTCTGGGTGAACATCACACTCTGGATGAACACTACACCCTGGTTGAACACCACACTCTGGGTGAACACCACATCCTGGGTGAACACCACACTCTGGGTGAACATCACACTCTGGATGAACACCACACCCTGGATGAACACCACACCCTGAGTGAACACCACACCCTGGGTGAACACTACACCTTGGGTGAACACTACACTCTGCATGAACACCACACCCTGGATGAACACCACACCTTGGATGAACACCACACCCTGGATGAACACCACACCCTAGAGGAACACCACACTCTGGATGAACACCACACTCTGGATGAACACCACACCCTGGATGAACACCACACTCTGGATGAACACCACACCCTGGATGAACACCACACCCTGGATGAACACCACACTCTGGGTGAACACCACACCCTGGATGAACACCACACTCTGGGTGAACACCACACTCTGGATGAACACCACACCCTGGATGAACACCACACTCTGGGTGAACACCACACTCTGGGTGAACACCACACTCTGGGTGAACACCACACCCTGGATGAACATCACACCCTGGGTGAACACTACACCCTGGATGAACACCACACTATGGGTGAACACCACACTCTGGATGAGCACCACACTCTGGGTGAACACCACACCCTGGGTGAACACCACACCCTGGGTGAACACTACACCCTGGATGAACACCACACCCTGGATGAACACCACACCCTGCATGAACACCACACCCTGGATGAACACCACACTCTGGGTGAACACCACACTCTGGATGAACATCACACCCAGGGTGAACACCACACTCTGGGTGAACACCACACTCTGGATGAACATCACACCCAGGGTGAACACCACACTCTGGGTGAACACCACACCCTGGGTGAACACTACACTCTGGGTGAACACCACACCCTTGGAGAACACCACACTCTGGATGAACACCACACCCTGGATGAACACCACACTCTGGGTGAACACTACACTCTGGGTGAACACCTCACCCTGGGTGAACACCATACTCTGGGTGAACACCACACCCTGGGTGAACACCACACTCTGGGTGAACACCACACCCTGGATGAACACCACACCCTGCATGAACACCACACCCTGGGTGAACACCACACCCTAGATGAACACCACACCCTGGATGAACACCACACCCTGCATGAACACCACACCCTGGATGAACACCACACCCTGGATGAACACCACACTCTGGGTGAACACCACACTCTGGGTGAACACTACACACTGGGAGAACACCACACTCTGGGTGAACACCCCATTCTGGATGAACACCACACCCTGGGTAAAAACCACACCCTGGGTGAACACCACACCCTGGATGAACACCACACCCTGGGTGAACACCACACCCTGGGTAAACACCACACCCTGGGTGAACACCACACCCTGGATGAACACCACACCCTGGATGAACACCACACCCTGGGTGAACACCACACCCTGGATGAACACCACACCCTGGGTGAACACCACACCCTGGGTAAACACCACACCCTGAGTGAACACCACACCCTGGATGAACACCACACCCTGGATGAACACCACACCCTGGATGAACTCCACACCCTGGATGAACATCACACTCTGGGTGAACACCACACTCTGGGTGAACACCACACTCTGGGTGAACACCACACCCTGGATGAACACCACACCCTGGGTAAACACCACACCCTGGGTAAACACCTCACCCTGAGTGAACACCACACCCTGGATGAACACCACACTCTGGATGAACACCACACCCTGGATGAACATCACACTCTGGGTGAACACCACACTCTGGGTGAACACCACACTCTGGGTGAACACCACACCCTGGGTGAACACCACACCCTGGCTGAACACCACACCCTGGATGAACACCACACCCTGCATGAGCACCACAACCTGGATGAACACCACACCCTGGATGAACACCACACCCTGGATGAACACCACACCCTGGATGAACACTCCACCCTGGATGAACACCAGACTCTGGGTGAACACCACACCCTGGGTGAACACCACACTCTGGATGAACACCACACCCTGGATGAACACCACGCCCTGGGTGAACACCACACTCTGGGTGAACACCACACCCTGGATGAACATCACACCCTGGGTGAACATCACACCCTGGGTGAACACTACACCCTGGTTGAACACCACACTCTGGGTGAACACCACACTCTGGGTGAACACCACACTCTGGGTGAACACCACACTCTGGGTGAACACCACACCCTGGATGAACACCACACCCAGGGTGAACACCACACTCTGGGTGAACACCACACCCTGGATGAACACCACACCCTGGATGAACACCACACCCAGGGTGAACACCACACTCTGGATGAACACCACACTCTGGGTGAACACCACACCCTGGGTGAACACTACACTCTGGGTGAACATCACACTCTGGATGAACACTACACCCTGGTTGAACACCACACTCTGGGTGAACACCACACCCTGGGTGAACACCACACTCTGGGTGAACATCACACTCTGGATGAACACCACACCCTGGATGAACACCACACCCTGAGTGAACACCACACCCTGGGTGAACACTACACCCTGGGTGAACACTACACTCTGGATGAACACCACACCCTGGATGAACACCACACCTTGGATGAACACCACACTCTGGATGAACACCACACCTTGGATGAACACCACACCCTGGATGAACACCACACCCTGGATGAACACCACACCCTAGATGAACACCACACTCTGGATGAACACCACACTCTGGGTGAACACCACACCCTGGATGAACACCACACCTTGGATGAACACCACACCCTGGATGAACACCACACCCGGGATGAACACCACACCCTGGGTGAACACCACACCCTGGGTGAACACTACACTCTGGGTGAACACCACACCCTGGATGAACACCACACCCTGGGTGAACACCACACCCTGGGTGAACACTACACTCTGGATGAACACCACACCCTGGATGAACACCACACCCTGGATGAACACCACACGCTGGGTGAACACTACACTCTGGATGAACACCACACCCTGGATGAACACCACACCCTGGGTGAACACCACACCCTGGATGAACACCACACCCTGGATGAACACCACACCCTGGGTGAACATCACACCCTTTGTGAACACTACACCCTGGTTAAACACCACACTCTGGGTGAACACCACACTCTGGGTGAACACCACACTCTGGGTGAACACCACACTTTGGGTGAACACCACACTTTGGGTGAACACTACACTCTGGGTGAACACCACACCCTGGGTGAACACCACACCCTGGGTGAACACCACACCCTGGATGAACACCACACCCTGGATGAACACTACACTCTGGGTGAACACCACACTCTGGGTGAACACCACACCCTGGATGAACACCACACTCTGGGTGAACACTACACTCTGGGTGAACACCACACTCTGGATGAACACTACACCCTGGATGAACACTACACTCTGGGTGAACACCACACCCTGGATGAACACCACACTCTGGATGAACACCACACCGTGGATGAACACCACACCGTGGATGAACACCACACCCTGGATGAACACCACACCCTGGGTGAACACCACACTCTGGATGAACACCACACCCTGGATGAACACCACACCCTGGATGAACACCACACCTTGGATGAACACCACACCCTGGATGAACAACACACCCTGGATGAACACCACACTCTGGATGAACACCACACCATGGATGAACACCACACCCTGGATGAACACCACACCCTGGCTGAACACCACACCCTGGATGAACACCACACCCTGCATGAGCACCACACCCTGGATGAACACCACACCCTGGATGAACACCACACCCTGGATGAACACCACACCCTGGATGAACACTCCACCCTGGATGAACACCAGACTCTGGGTGAACACCACACCCTGGGTGAACACCACACTCTGGATGAACACCACACCCTGGATGAACACCACGCCCTGGGTGAACACCACACTCTGGGTGAACACCACACCCTGGATGAACATCACACCCTTGGTGAACATCACACCCTGGGTGAACACTACACCCTGGTTGAACACCACACTCTGGGTGAACACCACACTCTGGGTGAACACCACACTCTGGGTGAACACCACACTCTGGGTGAACACCACACCCTGGATGAACACCACACCCAGGGTGAACACCACACTCTGGGTGAACACCACACCCTGGATGAACACCACACCCTTAATGAACACCACACCCAGGGTGAACACCACACTCTGGATGAACACCACACTCTGGGTGAACACCACACCCTGGGTGAACACTACACTCTGGGTGAACATCACACTCTGGATGAACACTACACCCTGGTTGAACACCACACTCTGGGTGAACACCACACCCTGGGTGAACACCACACTCTGGGTGAACATCACACTCTGGATGAACACCACACCCTGGATGAACACCACACCCTGAGTGAACACCACACCCTGGGTGAACACTACACCCTGGGTGAACACTACACTCTGGATGAACACCACACCCTGGATGAACACCACACCTTGGATGAACACCACACTCTGGATGAACACCACACCTTGGATGAACACCACACCCTGGATGAACACCACACCCTGGATGAACACCACACCCTAGATGAACACCACACTCTGGATGAACACCACACTCTGGGTGAACACCACACCCTGGATGAACACCAGACCTTGGATGAACACCACACCCTGGATGAACACCACACCCGGGATGAACACCACACCCTGGGTGAACACCACACCCTGGGTGAACACTACACTCTGGGTGAACACCACACCCTGGATGAACACCACACCCTGGGTGAACACCACACCCTGGGTGAACACTACACTCTGGATGAACACCACACCCTGGATGAACACCACACCCTGGATGAACACCACACGCTGGGTGAACACTACACTCTGGATGAACACCACACCCTGGATGAACACCACACCCTGGGTGAACACCACACCCTGGATGAACACCACACCCTGGATGAACACCACACCCTGGGTGAACATCACACCCTGGGTGAACACTACACCCTGGTTAAACACCACACTCTGGGTGAACACCACACTCTGGGTGAACACCACACTGTGGGTGAACACCACACTTTGGGTGAACACCACACTTTGGGTGAACACTACACTCTGGGTGAACACCACACCCTGGGTGAACACCACACCCTGGGTGAACACCACACCCTGGATGAACACCACACCCTGGATGAACACTACACTCTGGGTGAACACCACACTCTGGGTGAACACCACACCCTGGATGAACACCACACCCTGGATGAACACTACACTCTGGGTGAACACCACACTCTGGATGAACACTACACCCTGGATGAACACTACACTCTGGGTGAACACCACACCCTGGATGAACACCACACTCTGGATGAACACCTCACCGTGGATGAACACCACACCCTGGATGAACACCACACCCTGGATGAACACCACACCCTGGCTGAACACCACACTCTGGATGAACACCACACCCTGGATGAACACCACACCCTGGATGAACACCACACCTTGGATGAACACCACACCCTGGATGAACACCACACCCTGGATGAACACCACATTCTGGATGAACACCACACCCTGGATGAACACCACACCCTGGATGAACACCACACCCTGGATGAACACCACACCCTGGATGAACACCACAACCTGGATGAACACCACACCCTGGATGAACACCACACCCTGGATGAACACAACACCCTGGATGAACACCACACCTTGGATGAACACCACACCCTGGATGAACACCACACCCTGGATGAACACCACACCCTGGATGAACACCACACCCTGGATGAACACCACACCCTGGATGAACACCACACCCTGGATGAACACCACACCCTGGATGAACACCACACCCTGGATGAACACCACACTCTGGATGAACACCACACCTTGGATGAACACCACACCCTGGATGAACACCACACCCTGGATGAACACCCTGGATGAACACCACACCTTGGATGAACACCACACCCTGGATGAACACCACACCCTGGATGAACACCACACTCTGGATGAACACCACACCCTGGATGAACACCACACCCTGGATGAACACCACACCCTGGATGAACACCACACCCTGGATGAACACCACACCCTGGATGAACACCACACCCTGGATGAACACCACACCCTGGATGAACACCACACCCTGGATGAACACCACACCGTGGATGAACACCACACCGTGGATGAACACCACACCCTGGATGGACACCACACCGTGGATGAACACCACACCCTGGATGAACACCACACCCTGGATGAACACCACACCCTGGATGAACACCACACCCTGGATGAACACCACACCCTGGAGGAACACCACACCCTGGATGAACACCACACGCTGGATGAACACCACACCCTGGATGAACACCACACCTTGGATGAACACCACACCCTGGATGAACACCACACCCTGGATGAACACCACACCCTGGATGAACACCACACCCTGGATGAACACCACACCTTGGATGAACACCACACCCTGGATGAACACCACACCCTGGATGAACACCACACCCTGGATGAACACCACATCTTGGATGAACACCACACCCTGGATGAACACCACACCCTGGATGAACACCACACCCTGGATGAACACCACACCCTGGATGAACACCACACCTTGGATGAACACCACACCCTGGATGAACACCACACCCTGGATGAACACCACACCGTGGATGAACACCACACCCTGGATGAACACCACACCCTGGGTGAACACCACACCCTGGATGAACACCACACCTTGGATGAAAACCACACCCTGGATGAACACCACACCCTGGATGAACACCACACCCTGGATGAACACCACACCCTGGATGAACACCACACCTTGGATGAACACCACACCCTGGATGAACACCACACCCTGGATGAACACCACACCCTGGATGAACACCACACCCTGGATGAACACCACACCCTGGATGAACATCACACCCTGGATGAACATTACCATCATCTGTTCTCCTTGATCACTTTCACCTGTTAACGTGTTCACCGTTATCACCAATGATAAGTTGGGGTGTTATCCCTGAGCTTGGAGCACTAGTTGAAGTGTTATCTTGGTATAAAGTAGTCGGGGCCTCACTAGTCGAACTGCCTCACTACCAAGATGCAACCCACAATAGTTGTCTAACTCCCGCGTACCTATGTACCAGTCTGCTTGCCCATGACCAGTCTGCTTGCCCATGACCAGTCTGCTTGGCCATGACCAGTCTGCTTCCCCATGACCAGTCTGCTTCCCCATGACCAGTCTGCTTCCCCATGACCAGTCTGCTTGCCCATGACCAGTCTGCTTGCTCATGACCAGTCTGCTTGGCCATGACCAGTCTGCTTGCCCATGACCAGTCTGCTTGCTCATGACCAGTCTGCTTGGCCATGACCAGTCTGCTTGGCCATGACCAGTCTGCTTGGCCATGACCAGTCTGCTTGCTCATGACCAGTCTGCTTGGCCATGACCAGTCTGCTTGCTCATGACCAGTCTGCTTGGCCATGACCAGTCTGCTTGCTCATGACCAGTCTGCTTGGCCATGACCAGTCTGCTTCCCCATGACCAGTCTGCTTGCCCATGACCAGTCTGCTTGCCCATGACCAGTCTGCTTGGCCATGACCAGTCTGCTTGCTCATGACCAGTCTGCTTGGCCATGACCAGTCTGCTTCCCCATGACCAGTCTGCTTGCTCATGACCAGTCTGCTTGGCCATGACCAGTCTGCTTCCCCATGACCAGTCTGCTTCCCCATGACCAGTCTGCTTCCCCATGACCAGTCTGCTTCCCCATGACCAGTCTGCTTGGCCATGACCAGTCTGCTTGCCCATGACCAGTCTGCTTCCCCATGACCAGTCTGCTTGCCCATGACCAGTATGCTTTTCCATGACCAGTCTGCTTGCCTTGGCCAGTCTGCTTCCCCATGACCAGTCTGCTTGCCCATGACCGGTCTGCTTGCCCATGACCGGTCTGCTTGCCCATTACCAGTCTGCTTGGCCATGACCAGTCTGCTTGGCCATGACCAGTCTGCTTGGCCATGACCAGTCTGCTTCCCAATGACCAGTCTGCTTGGCCATGACCAGTCTGCTTGCCCATGACCAGTCTGCTTCCCCATGACCAGTCTGCTTGGCCATGACCACTCTGCTTGCCTTGACCAGTCTGCTTCCCCATGACCAGTCTGCTTGCCCATGACCAGTCTGCTTGCCCATGACCAGTCTGCTTGCCCATTACCAGTCTGCTTGGCCATGACCAGTCTGCTTGGCCATGACCAGTCTGCTTGCCCATGACCAGTCTGCTTGGCCATGACCAGTCTGCTTGCCTTGACCAGTCTGCTTCCCCATGACCAGTCTGCTTCCCCATGACCAGTCTGCTTCCCCATGACCAGTCTGCTTGCCCATGACCAGTCTGCTTCCCCATGACCAGTCTGCTTGGCCATGACCAGTCTGCTTGCCCATGACCAGTCTGCTTCCCCATGACCAGTCTGCTTGGCCATGACCACTCTGCTTGCCTTGACCAGTCTGCTTCCCCATGACCAGTCTGCTTCCCCATGACCAGTCTGCTTCCCCATGACCAGTCTGTTTGCCCACTTCTTCTATTAGTCCGCTTCCTCTGCTCCTGTACACCCTCGTGGGCAGACCAGCTGGGCTGGTGGATAGAACTAGGTGTTTTAGTTCTATCCCAGAACCTTGGACAGTTGGTGTTGTCCACAAGTGCATCAGCGTCCTCTCATGGTTGGGTCTCACCTGTCTTACTGTACTGAGCAGTGCAATACGTGTTGATAAGTTGGTTGAGGTGGCTGGAGCCCGAGGTTAACAGTCTGGCTGTTGCTCTCACCTAGTAAAACATACAAGCAACATGTGGCCATCCGTACATGTCTGGCTGTTTACTTATGTGTTCACACGCGTGTATATATATACACAAAGGTACTACGAGGATCTTAAACTGAGAGAAAGTATGACGATTGATGTAAGAAATATAAGCGGAAGCAGGAAACGCAAATGTATCGGAAAAAAATGAAAGGAAATTACACCTACTCTGCATTGGTCAGCAAATGAAATGAACTGAAAAGAAAAAGTTGCAGAAGTCACCTCCATCCACAACGTTAGGGCCTTTGATTCGATCAAGAATTCAACCGTCAGAAAACTGTCGTTATAACACAACAAGAACTAGCAAGACTAGCAGGCGGGACATGGAGCTAGAGCCCACTTCCTTTGAGTCACTGATAGGTAAGCACTGAATGTTGTCAGCTTAAAGTGAAGATGAACTTCACAATGTTCACCATTCACGGAGCGGCCAAGTGCCGTGGTAACATTTCCTGCACAAATAGGAGAGAGAGAAGACTAATGGAAATGTAAAAAATATCCCCGAGGCTTTTGTTAGACATTATGTGTTACTAATGGCGTTTGGACATTAGAGAACTAGAGCACCACAAGGTATTAAATGTCGTCAATTTTTACTGCTCCAAGCTGCAAGGCAACAGTTTTTTACTGTGTAAAGCTGTGAGACCCTCGCTTGCTAGTGTTACCAGCGGGGTTATACCCTCCGAGGAGTGTTACCAGCTATCAAAAACGACCTTGAAAATGTTACCAGCCGCCAGGTACCATCTTAGAAGTGTTGCCAGATAAGAGCCTTCACGCGTCAGTCACTGTTACTTGATTAAGAACCACCCATAACAGTGTTGGCAGGTGTGCCACCCTCCGTCCCGACCCTGGCATCTTGCCCTCCTAGCACCACCTCACCACCTTCCCCCTCACCATTCATTTAACTTTCCACCCTCCCACTGCTCAATGCCTAGAGTTGGAACAGCTTTTCCCTCAGCTTTCACTCGTTTTGGGTTCGGTGTTCTGAGCGACATTACCAGGCTCGTACCAGCTCCCGTAACACGCATAGTACACATGGCGTGACCTTATTGCTGAGGCTTCCTCATGGCGTGACCTCATCACTGCAGCTTCCTCATGGCGTGACCTCATCACTGCTGAAGCTTCCTCATGGCGTGACCTCATCACTGCAGCTTCCTCATGGCGTGACCTCATCACTGCTGAAGCTTCCTCATGGCGTGACCTCATCACTGCAGCTTCCTCATGGAGTGACCTCATCACTGCAGCTTCCTCATGGCGTGACCGCATCACTGCAGCTTCCTCATGGGCGTGACCGCATCACTGCAGCTTCCTCATGGCGTGACCTCATCACTGCTGAAGCTTCCTCATGGCGTGACCTCATCACTGCAGCTTCCTCATGGCGTGACCTCATCACTGCAGCTTCCTCATGGCGTGACCTCATCACTGCAGCTTCCTCGTGGCGTGACCTCATCACTGCAGCTTCCTCATGGCGTGACCGCATCACTGCTGAAGCTGCCTCATGGCGTGACCTCATCACTGCAGCTTCCTCATGGCGTGACCTCATCACTGCTGAAACTTCCTCATGGCGTGACCTCATCACTGCAGCTTCCTCATGGCGTGACCGCATCACTGCAGCTTCCTAATGGCGTGACCTCATCACTGCAGCTTCCTCATGGCGTGACCTCATCACTGCAGCTTCCTCATGGCGTGACCTCATCACTGCAGCTTCCTCATGGCGTGACCTCATCACTGCAGCTTCCTCATGGCGTGACCGCATCACTGCAGCTTCCTCATGGCGTGACCTCATCACTGCTGAAGCTTCCTCATGGCGTGATCTCATCACTGCAGCTTCCTCATGGCGTGACCTCATCACTGCAGCTTCCTCATGTCCTGATGAATTACTACACGTCATTACTACAGTTCGAGCAGTTTCTTCAACGCTTCCTCGTGTACAAAATACAAAGTAATTAAGTGTGGTGCTCATAACGGCCGACTATACACAAGGCGGCACACAGCAGAAGAAACCCACCTACAGTCAGACAGAGAATGACCTGGGAGCTGATATAACATTGAACCTCTGCTTCTCACAGCCAACATAAAGTGAATATCGTCAGATGCATACGCAACATTGACCAACATACGAACTGCCTTTAAAATTGTTGAAAGTAGTCGTACTGATCTTAATATATCAATTACGTTAAATGAATTCAGGGATGTTCGTCGTCAAGAGGCAACCTTATCTCGTTAAATATTCACTGTGAAGATGGAGGGAGGACAGTGGTAAGCCACCTGACAATTCCCTGAGCTACGAAGATACACTAAATTAATTCAAAATCACGTCACTTGAAGAAAGAAGAAATACGAGAGGCATAATCACCACATATAAAATACTCTACTTAAGTTAAGTAAGGGTAGACAAGTATAAACTATTTGGTAAGCTTG
>NC_091153.1:21980826-22023326 GCF_040958095.1 Procambarus clarkii
ATAAGAAGGAAGATGTCGGTAAATGACCAAGTGACAAGACTGAGGAAGACAGAAGGGGCATATACAGAAAGCGACAAGGAAATCTGCGAGGTACTGAATGCAAAATTCCATGGAGTGTTCACAACCGAGCCTGAGCAGCTCCCATTGTTAGAAGAGATTACCCAAGATGAAAGACTATCAGATATAGAGGTGACAGCAGAGGATGTAATGAAACAGTTTACAACACTGGACGCAAATAAAGCTGTTGGACCAGAGAAAGTATCACCGTGGATACTTAAAGAGGCAGCGCAGGCTCTCAGCGTGCCTCTGGCAATGATCTTTAATGAGTCACTTATGTCGGGAGAATTGCCCAGTTGCTGGAAGGAGGCAAATGTCGTACCGATTTTCAAAAAGGGTGATAGGGAGGAGGCACTTAACTACAGACCCGTATCACTGACAAGCATCCCCTGCAAAATACTTGAAAGAATAATTAGGCTGAGACTTGTTGAGCACCTGGAGAGCATTGGGTTTGTAAACAAGCACCAACATGGGTTCTGGACAGGGAAATCATGCCTAACAAACCTTTTAGAATTCTATGATAAAGTAACAAGGTGAGATTACCTCCTCAATCCTTTACCTCCTCAATTACCTTTATATGTCCTGCCTCCTCAAGAAGAGGAGGCAGGACAGAGAAGGCTGGGCAGACTGCATATTTCTTGACTGCCAAAAGGCCTTTGATACGGTACCGCACATGAGACTGCTATACAAACTTGAGAGGCAGGCAGGAGTAAGCGGAAAGGCCCTAGTATGGGTGAAGAACTACCTAACAGGAAGGAGCCAGAGGGTAATGGTAAGGGGCGAAAAGTCGGACTGGCGAACAGTAACAAGTGGAGTACCTCAAGGATCGGTGCTGGGACCAATCCTCTTTCTAATTTACGTAAATGATATGTTTACAGGGGTGGAATCATACATGTCAATGTTTGCAGATGACGCAAAATTAATGAGAAGAGTTGTGACAAACGAAGATTGTAGGATCCTCCAAGAGGACTTAAACAGGCTGCAGAGATGGTCAGGGAAATGGCTACTGGAGTTTAACACCAGTAAATGTAAAGTTATGGAAATGGGATCAGGTGACAGGAGACCAAAGGGACAGTACACAATGAAGGGGAACAGTCTACCTGTAACGATTCGAGAAAGAGACCTGGGAGTGGATGTGACACCTAATCTAACTCCTGAGGCACATATAAATAGGATAACGACAGCAGCGTACTCTACACTGGCGAAAATTAGAACTTCATTCAGAAACCTAAATGAGGAAGCTTTTAGGGCGCTTTACACTGCCTACGTGAGACCCGTCTTAGAGTATGCCGCGCCATCATGGAGCCCCCACCTGAAGAAACACATAAAGAAACTGGAGAAGGTTCAGAGGTTTGCGACGAGGCTTGTCCCAGAGCTACGAGGGATGGGATATGAAAAGCGGCTGAAGGAACTGAACCTTACGACACTAGAGAAAAGAAGGGAGAGAGGAGATATGATAGGGACATATAAAATACTCAGGGGAATTGACAAAGTGGAAATAGATGAAATGTTCACACGTAATAATAACAGAACGAGGGGACATGGGTGGAAACTGGAAACTCAGATGAGTCACAGAGATGTTAGGAAGTTTTCTTTTAGCGTGAGAGTAGTAGAAAAATGGAATGCACTTGGGGAACAGGTTGTGGAAGCAAATACTATTCATACTTTTAAAACTAGGTATGATAGGGAAATGGGACAGGAGTCATTGCTGTAAACAACCGATAGCTAGAAAGGCGGGATCCAAGAGTCAATGCTCGATCCTGCAAGCACATATAGGTGAGTACATATAGGTGAGTACACACCAAGATTGGCAGGATCCAAGAGTCAATGCTCGATCCTGCAGACACAACTACGTGAGTACACACACACAGACTGAAATGGAATGCATTAGGAAGTGATGTGGTGAAGGCTGACTCCATACACAGTTTCAAGTGTAGATATGATAGAGCCCAATAGGCTCAGGAACCTGTACACCTGTTGATTGACGGTTGAGAGGCGGGACCAAAGAGCTAAAGCTCAACTAGGTGAGTACAACTAGGTGAGTACACACAAGCAAATGCAATGTAATGAAGATAGGGGTAGGAAGCAGGAGACCAGATACAAGGTATCATTTGGGAGATGAAATACTTCAAGAGTCAGAGAGAGAGAGAGAAAGACCTGGGGGATGATATCATGTAGACCTGTCCCCTGAAGCTCATGTCATGAGGATAACATCAGCGGCATATGCCAGGTTGGCTAACAAGAACGGCCTTTAGAAACTTGAGTAAGGAATCTTTCAGAACTTTGTATACCACATATGTTAGACCAATCCTGGAGTATGCGGCTCCTGCATGGAGTCCATATCTTGTCAAGCATAAGACTAAACTGGAAAAGGTTCGAAGGTTTGCCACCAGACTAGTACCCAAGCTTAGAGATGTGAGCTACGAGGAGAGACTACGGGAATTAAACCTCACTTCGCTGAGAGACAGAAGAGTTAGAGGGGACATGATCACCATATACAAGGTTCTCAGAGGAATTGATAGGGTAGATAAAGACAGGCTATTTAACACAAGGGGCACACCCACTATGGGACACAAGGTGGAAATTGAGTGCTCAAATGAGCCACAGAGACGTTAGCAAGATTTTTTCAGTGTCAGAGTAGTAGACAAAAAGAATGCATTAGGAAGTGATGTGGTGGAGGTTGACTCCATACACAGCTTCAAGTGTAGATGTCGGAAAATCCGACACCATTTAATAATATCATACAGGCAGATAATATTGCTGCCATTGTATACACAAGTTACCATAGAAAACGTAACTTGTAGTGGAATTTTCCGTCTATAGAAAACGGGATATCATTACCACATACTATTATAAATTCACCACCTATTATGGTGGGATTTATTCTTAAATACATTAGTCTTTGGACTTTACTATCATAAAAACATCTCATATAAATTAACTTAATTATCAATATTAAAATAGAGTAAATGTGACCCTTCTATCACTTACTGTCATCTGGACAATGTAGGCCAGTAGCGTGAGTGAGGAGGGAGTGGTCAGCCATTGTTATTGTAAGACCAGAGTCGTTGGAGCAAGTAACAGCTCCTATAAATTCTCTTGGACGAAGTGTGACGAAGATCAGAGTAGTGGTCTTCGTTCATCAACACGCTGTCAGCAAATACAAGGGAGGTGTCTTTCCGAAACCCGTTTATCTAATTATTTGTGGCCATGAATATTAGGTAGATATAAAGGGTGGGCCGGTTAGATCACAAATGATCGACTCCAAAAAGGTAATTAAGCCTTGGTCTTTATGGTTCCTTGTACAGTGTTTTCTCTGATATAGTTGTCATATATTAGGATTCTGGCTTTATAGCTAGCGCCCTTTTGACAGGTCAAGAAGAGGAAGCATGCTTTGTGCATCAGTTACTGGGTGATGGAAGCCACCTCAAAGAGGATAATTTGGTGTCTACATCCTAGTAATATCTGGTGGACTAAGGCCTGCTGTACAATAAGATAAGGAACCTCTTCAATGTTTAACAATATATGTAGTTTAATACTGTAGTTTGATTGGCTGCATATATATAAATTCAATATAAACCGCCCCCCTAATGTGCAGTGGATCGATTTGTGAGATTATTGCAGAAATACAGTCCACTTAACATCATACAAACTGCTATCGAAGTATATAAATTAATGTATATATAAATTCTATATAAATCTCAAGGTCGGTTCCCACAGTAGATATGATAGAGCCCAGTAGTCTTAGGCACCTGTACATTAGTTGATTGACAGTTAAGAAGCGAGATCAAAGAGCCAGAGTTCAACCCCCGCAAGTACAATTAGGTGAGTACACGTAACTAGATGGAGTACCCGGCTTCGCCCAGGTCTCTCTACCCTCCTCCCCTCTCTCAGAACTCTTCCCCCCCCATCCCCCGCTCTCCTTCATCTTCCCTTTTTTCCCCTTTCTGTCTTTCTCCTCCTCTCTTCCTCTCTCCGACAACACTCCCACTTTGACTCTTCTCACTCCCTCGGTCCCTCCCTCATTCCCTTCCCCCTCTTTCACCTCTCCATCTTTCTCCCCCTCTTTCCACCCGTCTCTTCCAACATCCCCCTCTCTCTCTTTTCGTCTCTCCCCCTGCCCTTCCTCTCTTTCTCTTACCCTCAGAAAATTTAATGTTACGAAGCACTGAAAACAAATAATAATAACTCTATTCTAAAAAAACATCCTCAATTTCAGACCATGAAAATCGCATGGAATCACTATAGACGGCCCTATTTCTTATAAGAATGACACTGGAGCCGACCCTTACTGACCTATGACACTCCAATACCCCCAATGTGTCATCTTGGAAGGTTTGATTAGACGAGCCCCAGATATCAGGCATCCACTCTTGGAGGGAGACAGACACACACATTTTGTCAGAGTTATAGACTGATCACTAAGCATGATTGTATAGGCCTGTTAAGGCCCTGGCTAATTACAGAGCCTGGCACCAACAACCTCAGTAACGACATAGGCAGTGATTTCAAGCCCATCGACTCCACCCTCGCTCTTGTCCAGCTTTACCCTCATCACCCTCACCCTCACCCTCACTCACCCTCACCCTCACCCTCACCCTCACTCACCCTCACCCTCACCCTCACCCTCACCCTCACCTTCACCCTCACCCTCACCCTCGCTCACCCTCACCCGCCTCCTCCGAGTCCTCTTCATGTAGCCATTCTTTATTCCTCTAACCATGTTTCTCTCTCATGAATTTCAGGCATTTTTGACCTGCTTCAGGGGTCATTTGGTCTAAGAAACTGCTGCTGTTGACGACATTTTTTGCTTACTTAAATTATCCTCCTCATCCCCCTATCCCTCATCACCCCCCCCCCCTCATCCTCCCCTCCCCACTTGCGTCCCTAGGAAGATGGGCAAGACCGGCCTCAGGGCCCCCACTGCCTACAGTGGTTACATGGGTGGGACTAATCCAGGGAGCCAGATTCACGAAGCAGTTACGCAAGCACTTACGAACCTGAACATCTTTTCTCAATCTTTGGCGGATTTGTTTACAATTATTAAACAGTTAATGAGCTCCAACGCACCAGGAGGCTGTTCATAACAATAACAACAGTTGACTGGGACATTTTCATGCTTATAAACTGTTTAATAAATGTAACCAAAGCCGTCAAAGATTGAGGAAAGATGTACACGTTCGTAAGTACTTGCGTAACTGCTTCGTGAATCTGGCCCCTGACCACCTACGGGAGGGAAGGTAAAGCTCCACCTTTACTACAATATTTCCCTTAACCAAGTCTCCTCCTCCTCCTCCTTGACCCAAGACTTCATTAACTCTTATTCATTTAATCATATTTTTTGTCGTGCTCTTTATTTGCCTCTTTATTTACTTTGTTATTTTTTTTTTATCTTGTTAATGGTCTCTCATTCGTGTTCGTCCTGTTTACATTTCCAGGTCCTGTTTTTTGTTTAGTTGGCCGGCGTTGATGACTCCCTGTTGTGCCTCCCGTTATTTTCACGCTGTTACTCTTATTGTTAAAGGTGTTGTGGAGTAATTACCCCGAGTGTAGCCGGCCGGCTCAGGGGTATTTGCCACTAAAAAAGTATAATGAGAGCTACGAGGATATTTTATGTGCGTGGAGCGTGAGGTACACACAGGAACACCCACGACCAAGGCTGTGTTATGTGGGTGGAGCGTGAGGTACACACAGGAACACCCACGACCAAGGCTGTGTTATGTGTGTGTGGACCGTGAGGTACACACAGGAACACCCACGACCAAGGCTGTGTTATGTGTGTGGAGCGTGAGGTACACACAGGAACACCCACGACCAAGGCTGTGTTATGTGGGTGGAGCGTGAGGTACACACAGGAACACCCACGACCAAGGCTGTGTTATGTGTGTGGACCGTGAGGTACACACAGGAACACCCACGACCAAGGCTGTGTTATGTGTGTGGAGCGTGAGGTACACACAGGAACACCCACGACCAAGGCTGTGTTATGTGGGTGGAGCGTGAGGTACACACAGGAACACCCACGACCAAGGCTGTGTTATGTGTGTGGAGCGTGAGGTACACACAGGAACACCCACGACCAAGGCTGTGTTATGTGCGTGGAGCGTGAGGTACACACAGGAACACCCACGACCAAGGCTGTGTTATGTGCGTGGAGCGTGAGGTACACACAGGAACACCCACGACCAAGGCTGTGTTATGTGTGTGGACCGTGAGGTACACACAGGAACACCCACGACCAAGGCTGTGTTATGTGTGTGGAGCGTGAGGTACACACAGGAACACCCACGACCAAGGCTGTGTTATGTGCGTGGAGCGTGAGGTACACACAGGAACACCCACGACCAAGGCTGTGTTATGTGTGTGGAGCGTGAGGTACACACAGGAACACCCACGACCAAGGCTGTGTTATGTGTGTGGAGCGTGAGGTACACACAGGAACACCCACGACCAAGGCTGTGTTATGTGTGTGGAGCGTGAGGTACACACAGGAACACCCACGACCAAGGCTGTGTTATGTGTGTGGAGCGTGAGGTACACACAGGAACACCCACGACCAAGGCTGTGTTATGTGATGTGGCTCAAGTTAAAATGATCCCAGTTATGGGAGATATGTGATGTGTCTCAAGTTAAAATGATCACAGTTATGGGAGATATGTGATGTGTCTCAAGTTATAATGATCCCAGTTATGAGAGATATGCAAAGTTAAAAATTATGTTAGGTGTGTTGGCGAGCGCGCGCACGCGCTAACTCTGCCACCTCTCCTAATGAGGTTCATATTGCAACAAAACTCTACAATTCTTCATTACCCCGTTCAACAAGTGTTGCATCTTGTGAATAGTTCAGCAGGGATGGAGTCCTGACTATTCCATGCTATATGGGTATTAAAATATTCTGATATCCTGCAGTTTATATTTTTTTGCGTTCTGGATATACAGTCGTGGATCCCGGGATAAATTCCCAGCCGAGACTGAAATGGTTGCAATGTTTCCTATCACCTGATGGCTCTGTTCACCCAGCAGTAAATACTAGGTAAGGCAACTATTGTGGGGTTGCATCTTGGGGAGGGTCAGTGGTCCCACCTTAAGGGGGGACCACCATACAAGCCTAAAGTATAAATGTCGTATCTAATAGCCAGAACTGCACAATTTGGCCTCGTAAGCAAAGCCCAGTTTGCCTAACAGGCAGAGAAATTTTAGTTATTTTGAAATATTTATTTCCAAACTGGTTCTATCTCAACATTATTAATATATTATATTAGGAGCTTGAATTATGGAGTTTTATGTTAGTTGAGGAAGGTTAGGTTAGGTCAGGTTAGGTATGATCAAATTTCTGTTAGTTTGGACGCAAATTAATTTTTATTAATCATGTATGTACTGAACATGTCCCCCTTGCTCTACCCTGCCGTATACTGAACTCTTCGTCACTGTTGTCTCACAACTCCCCCACCACACCTGCCTCACAACTCCCCACCACACCTGCCTCACAACTCCCCCCCACACCTGCCTCACAACTCCCCACCACACCTGCGTCACAACTCCCCCCCACACCTGCCTCACAACTCCCCACCACACCTGCCTCACAACTCACCATCACACCTGCCTCACAACTCCCCACACACCTGCCTCACAACTCCCCCACCACACCTGCCTTACAACTCCCCACCACACCTGCCTCACAACTCCCCCCACACCTGCCTCACAACTCCCCACCACACCTGCCTCACAACTCCCCACCACACCTGCCTCACAACTCCCCCCCACACCTGCCTCACAACTCCCCACCACACCTGCCTCACAACTCCCCACCACACCTGCCTCACAACTCCCCACCACACCTGCCTCACAACTCCCCACTACACCTGCCTCACAACTCCCCACCACACCTGCCTCACAACTCCCCCCCACCTGCCTCACAACTCCCCACCACACCTGCCTCACAACTCACCATCACACCTGCCTCACAACTCCCCACCACACCTGCCTCACAACTCCCCACCACACCTGCCTCACAACTCCCCACCACACCTGCCTCACAACTCACCATCACACCTGCCTCACAACTCCCCACCACACCTGCCTCACAACTCACCATCACACCTGCCTCACAACTCACCACCACACCTGCCTCACAACTCACCACCACACCTGCCTCACAACTCCCCACCACACCTGCCTCACAACTCACCACCATACCTGCCTCACAACTCACCACCACACCTGCCTCACAACTCCCCACCACACCTGCCTCACAACTCCCCCACCACACCTGCCTCACAACTCACCACCACACCTGCCTCACAACTCACCACCACACCTGCCTCACAACTCACCACCAAACCTGCCTCACAACTCCCCACCACACCTGCCTCACAACTCCCCCACCACACCTGCCTCACAACTCACCACCACACCTGCCTCACAACTCACCACCACACCTGCCTCACAACTCCCCACCACACCTGCCTCACAACTCCCCCACCACACCTGCCTCGCAACTCACCACCACACCTGCCTCACAACTTCCCCACCACACCTGCCTCACAACTCACCACCACACCTGCCTCACAACTCCCCACCACACCTGCCTCACAACTCACCACCACACCTGCCTCACAACTCACCACCACACCTGCCTCATAACTCCCCACCACACCTGCCTCACAACTCACCACCAGACCTGCCTCACAACTCCCCACCACACCTGCCTCACAACTCCCCACACACCTGCCTCACAACTCACCACCACACCTGCCTCACAACTCACCACCACACCTGCCTCACAACTCCCCACCACACCTGCCTCACAACTCCCCACACACCTGCCTCACAACTCCCCCACCACACCTGCCTCACAACTCCCCACCACACCTGCCTCACAACTCCCCACCACACCTGCCTCACAACTCACCACCACACCTCCCCCTCACTACCCCCTCACAAGTCTCCCAGCATAAACAACACCCCTCAGGATGGGTCATTAAGAGAACAGGTGGATGTCTCACGCCTCATTGACGCCTCGGTCACACATCACAGTGTAATCACCTCATGAATAATTATCTTAGTGAGTGTTGGTGAGGCGGAGCGCGGCCACGTTGCTCTCAACACGTGTGAGTGAGGGCGGGGATCACCTTACACTGGCATTGTAGGGAGGGGGAGGGGGTGTAAGCCTTACCTAGGCGTTGTGGGGGGAGGGGGAGGTGGTGTAAGCCTTACCTAGGTGTTGTGGGGGGGGAGGAGGGCTTAACCTTGGCCAGGTGTTGGTGCTGGGAAGGGAAGGGAACTGTGAGGAGGAAGCGCCAAGTCATTACGACTATATAGCACTTGGAAGGGGTCAGGATAAGGATTTGGGATGGGACGGGGGAAAGGAATGGTGCCCAACCACTTGGACGTTTAGGGATTGAACGCCGACCTGCATGAAGGGAGACCGTCGCTCTACCGTCTAGCCCAAGTGGTTGGGTGTTGGTGCTGGGAGATATTAAGCCTATTAAAGATGAGCTATATATAATGGTTCTCGGGGTTCAGTAGGTAGTGTCAGGAAGTGAAAGCAAATACAAAAATGGAGGGAGTGGAGGAAATACAGAGGACAAGGGACAGAAGAACACCGGAATGTATACAACTGGGCCAGGAATGACTACATAAATATATCACGCTATGAATATTATATTGCTGCCAAAGCAAAGAAATAACCGAAATTCCTTCATAGTCTTATAAGATGGAAAATGACAGTGAATGACCATGTGACAAGGTGATGAAAAAGGTGAGGTCAGTGTCTTGAGGTTATCTTGAGATGATTTCGGGGCTTAGCGTCCCCGCGGCCCAGTCCTCGACCTGGCCTCCTTTCTGTTACACACCCCATGGAAGCAGCCCGTAGCAGCTGTCTATCTCCCAGGTGCCTATTTACTGCTAGGTGAACAGGGGCATCAGGGTGAAAAAAACATTTTGCCCATTTGTCTCCGCCTCCCCCGATGATCGAACCCGGGACCTCTGAACTACAAACCCAAAGCGCTGTCCACTCAGCTGTCAGGCGCCCTATACAGAACAGCTGCCAGAGGTAGACGAGGAAGCAGCCCTTGATGAGAGACCATTACATATTGAGGTAACAGCAGAGGAAGTAAGACTACAGCCACCACCACTTGCTGTAACTGAAGCTACTGAGCCAGATAGAGTATCACCAAGGATGTTAAAGTTAGCAGCACAGGCCCTCAGCATAACTCCAGCACTAGTCTATAATGCGTCACTTACACTCGGGGAACTGCCCAGCTGCTGGAAGAAGCCAAATGTGGTGCCAATCTATAAGAAAGAAGATAGAGAAGAGGCACTGAACTACAGACCAGTGACACTTACAAGCATCCCTAGCAGAATACTTGAGAGAATTGTAAGATTAAGACTAGTTGAACACCTAGACAAAATTACTGTTGTAAGTTAACAACAAAACGGCTTTAGGGAAGATAAATCGTGTCCGACGAACCTCCTGGAGTTTTATGATAACGTAACAAAAAAAGACGAGACAGAGAACGATGGGTAGATTGCGTATTTCTTGACTGTCAGAACGTCCTTGATGCAGAACCACATTGGAGGGAACTATACAACTTTCACAAGCAGGCGGGAGTAGGCGGAAAGGCAATAACATGGGCAATAACATAATAGACAGAACTCAGAGAATGAGAGTGAGGGGTGAGAAGTGTGACTGGCGTAGAGTAACAAGCAGAGTACCTCAAGGATCAGAGTAACAAGCAGAGTACTTCAAGGATCAGAGTAACAAGCAGAGTACCTCAAGGATCAGAGTAACAAGCAGAGTACTTCAAGGATCAGAGTAACAAGCAAAGTGCCTCAAGGATCAGAGTAACAAGCAGAGTGCCTCAAGGATCAGAGTAACAAGCAAAGTGCCTCAAGGATCAGAGTAACAAGCAGAGTGCCTCAAGGATCAGAGTAACAAGCAAAGTGCCTCAAGGATCAGAGTAACAAGCAAAGTGCCTCAAGGATCAGAGTAACAAGCAAAGTGCCTCAAGGATCAGAGTAACAAGCAGAGTGCCTCAAGGATCAGAGTAACAAGCAAAGTGCCTCAAGGATCAGAGTAACAAGCAGAGTGCCTCAAGGATCAGAGTAACAAGCAAAGTGCCTCAAGGATCAGAGTAACAAGCAGAGTGCCTCAAGGATCAGAGTAACAAGCAGAGTGCCTCAAGGATCAGAGTAACAAGCAAAGTGCCTCAAGGATCAGAGTAACAAGCAGAGTGCCTCAAGGATCAGAGTAACAAGCAAAGTGCCTCAAGGATCAGAGTAACAAGCAGAGTGCCTCAAGGATCAGAGTAACAAGCAGAGTGCCTCAAGGATCAGAGTAACAAGCAAAGTGCCTCAAGGATCAGAGTAACAAGCAGAGTACCTCAAGGATCGGTGCTGGGACCAATACTATTCATCATTTATGTAAACGACTTGACTGCAGGAGTTGAGTCTTACCTGTCAATGTTTGCAGATGATACGAAAATGAAGGAAGTAAACTGAGATTGAAGGAACCAAACCTGACGACTCTAGAAGGAGAAGGGAGAGAGGAGACATGAAACAGACGTATAAAATACTTAGAGGTATTGACAAGGTGGAAAAGGAGAATATGTTTACTATGAACACCAACAGAACAAGGGGGCACGGATGAATGTCTCATAGAGAAGTTAGAACATTTTCCTTTAGCGTAAGACTAGAGAGTAAATAGAATGAGCTAAAGGAGCAGATTGTAGAGGCAAACACAACACATAACTTTAAAAACAGGTATGACAGGGAGATAGGTCAGGAGTCATTGTATTAGACAACCGGCTGCTAGAAAAGCTGGGTCCAAGAGATAGAGCTCGATCCTGCAGGCACAAATAGGTGAGTACACACGTACACACACACAGCACTTGGAAGTCTTAGTCCACAGGGCCAGTGTTCGATTCTCGGGCGAAAAATAAATAAATGGGCAGAGTTTCTTTCATCTGATGCTGCTGTTCACCTAGCAGTAAATAGATAACAGGGAGCTAGAAAGCTGCTTCAGGTTGCATCCCAGAGATGTGTGTGTGTGTGTGTGTGCGAGAGATAAATATGTAATTGATAAGATAAAGACAATTTAGGACGGGAGTCAGCACATTAGACAACCGACGGTTAGAAAGGCGGGGCCCAGGAGCTAACAGCTCAATCTTGGAGGCCAAACTCGACAATATAAATGCTCTCATACTGGTATGAGCACCATGTTGCATGGTGGCAGGTCTTAGGGAAGATGGGGGCAGCAAATATCAATAAAGACCTCCACGAGTGTGTACTTGCTGGAATGGAAATAAATCAAGTGTGAAAATAAATGCTGAAATTCTTTACTTTTTCGTTCTCCAACAAATCGGATTATAATTAGGAAAATTGCTTAAAATGCAAAATACATATACTAAATGACCTGTTTTTTTTTTTTGCACTGACTGACGGCAAATTATGAGGATAATTTTGAGATAAAACTAACAATAATATAACAACTAGTTTAAATATTAATAATAAAATCATGTTAATCTTAAAGTTGGCGAGAACAAAGATATGAGTTATTACAACGACGGTAATGAGGACCAATAATATAACGATAATAACTAACGATAATTGTAACAATTGCAGAGTTTGAAGTAGGAAATTAGTTACGTTGTTATTTACAATGACGAGCGTCACTACACGACTTATTAAGACTGAGCCAACCAGGAGGAGGCACGGGCATGAATAGCCCATAATCATCACACGCTCTGCCACAGTAATGTCGAGAACAGGGGGGGGGGGGTAGGTTTAGGGGATTAATTGCCGTATGTTCATTTTTGGCGTTTAATCCCCGACCGTCCATAAGTGGTTGGGCACCATTCCTTTCCTCCGTCCCTTCCTAAATCCTTATCCTGACCCCTTCCCAGTGCTTCCCAGTGATATGTAGACTAATGGCTTGGCGCTCACTCCTGATAGTTCCCTTCCCTTCCCTTCCGTGTCTCTATGTCTTCCGTTCATCTTGAGTTGCCAGGTGTCTTGTACCAGGTGTGTCTTGTACCAGGTGTGTCTTGTACCAGGTGTGTCTTGTACCAGGTGTGTCTTGTACCAGGTGTGTCTTGTACCAGGTGTGTCTCTTACCAGGTGTGTCTTGTACGAGGTGTGTCTTGTACCAGGTGTGTCGTGTACCAGGTGTGTCTTGTACCAGGTGTGTAATGAACCAGGTGTGTCTTATACCAGGTATGTCTTGTACCAGGTGTGTCATGTACCAGGTGTGTCTTGTACCAGGTGTGTCTTGTACCAGGTGTGTCTTGTACCAGGTGTGTCTTGTACCAGGTGTGTCTTGCACCAGGTGTGTCTTGTACCAGGTGTTTCTTGTACCAGGTGTGTCTTGTACCAGGTGTGTCTTGTACCAGCGCTAGGTGTGTCTTGTACCATGTGTTTCTTGTACCAGGTGTGTCTTGTACCAGGTGTGTCTTTTACCAGGTGTCTTGTACCAGGTGTGTCTTGTACCAGGTGTGTCTTGTACCAGGTGTGTAATGAACCAGGTGTGTCTTATACCACGTATGTCTTGTACCAGGTGTGTCATGTACCAGGTGTGTCTTGTACCAGGCGTGTCTTGTACCAGGTGTGTCTTGTACCAGGTGTGTCTTGTACCAGGTGTGTCTTGTACCAGGTGTGTCTTGAACCAGGTGTGTCTTGTACCACGTGTCTTGAACCAGGTGTGTCTTGTACCAGGTGTGTCTTTTACCAGGTGTGTCTTGTACCAGGTGTGTCTTGTACCAGGTGTGTCTTGTACCAGGTGTCTTGAACCAGGTGTGTCTTGAACCAGGTGTGTCTTGTACCAGGTGTCTTGAACCAGGTGTGTCTTGTACCAGGTGTGCCTTATAGCAGGTGTGTCTTGCACCAGGTGTGTCTTGCACCAGGTGTGTCTTGTACCAGGTGTGTCTTGTACCAGGTGTGTCTTGTACCAGGTGTGTCTTGTTCCAGGTGTGTCTTGAACCAGGTGTGTCTTGTACCAGGTGTCTTGAACTAGGTGTGTCTTGTACCAGGTGTGTCTTGTACCAGGTGTATCTTGCACCAGGTGTGTCTTGCACCAGGTGTGTCTTGTACCAGGTGTGTCTTGTACCAGGTGTGTCTTGTATCAGGTGTGTCTTGTACCAGGTGTGTCTTGTACCAGGTGTGACTTGTACCAGGTGTGTCTTGTACCAGGTGTGACTTGTACCAGGTGTGTCTTGTACCAGGTGTGTCATGTACCAGGTGTGTCTTGTACCAGGTGTGTCTTGTACCAGGTGTGTCTTGTACCAGGTGTGTCTTGTACCAAGTGTGTAATGAACCAGGTGTGTCTTATACCAGGTATGTCTTGTACCAGGTGTGTCATGTACCAGGTGTGTCTTGTACCAGGTGTGTCTTGTACCAGGTGTGACTTGTACCAGGTGTGTCTTGTACCAGGTGTGTCTTGTACCAGGTGTGTCTTGTACCAGGTGTGTCTTGTACCAGGTGTGTCTTGTACCAGGTGTGTCTTGTACCAGGTGTGTAATGAACCAGGTGTGTCTTATACCAGGTATGTCTTGTACCAGGTGTGTCATGTACCAGGTGTGTCTTGTACCAGGCGTGTCTTGTACCAGGTGTGTCTTGTACCAGGTGTGTCTTGTACCAGGTGTGTCTTGTACCAGGTGTGTCTTGTACCAGGTGTCTTGAACCAGGTGTGTCTTGAACCAGGTGTGTCTTGAACCAGGTGTGTCTTGTACCAGGTGTGTCTTGTACCAGGTGTGTCTTGCACCAGGTGTGTCTTGCACCAGGTGTGTCTTGCACCAGGTGTGTCTTGTACCAGGTGTGTCTTGTACCAGGTGTGTCTTGTACCAGGTGTGTCTTGTACCAGGGTGCAAGACACCCTGTCTTGCACCAGGTGTCTTGCACCAGGTGTGTCTTACCAGGTGTGTCTTGCACCAGGTGTGTCTTGCACCAGGTGTGTCTTGTACCAGGTGTGTCTTGTACCAGGTTTGTCATGTACCAGGTGTGTCTTGTACCAGGGTGCAAGACACCCTGTCTTGCACCAGGTGTGTCTTGTACCAGGTGTGTCTTGCAGCAGGTGTGTCTTGCACCAGGTGTGTCTTGTACCAGGTGTGTCTTGTACCAGGTGTGTCATGTACCAGGTGTGTCTTGTACCAGGTGTGTCTTGTACCAGGTGTGTCTTGTACCAGGTGTGTCTTGTACCAGGTGTGCCTTGCACCAGGTGTGTCTTGCACCAGGTGTGTCTTGTACCAGGTGTGTCTTGTACCAGGTGTGTCATGTACCAGGTGTGTCTTGTACCAGGTGTGCCTTGCACCAGGTGTGTCTTGCACCAGGTGTGTCTTGTACCAGGTGTGTCTTGTACCAGGTGTGTCTTGTACGAGGTGTGTCTTGTACCAGGTGTGTCTTGTACGAGGTGTGTCTTGTACCAGGTGTGTCATGTACCAGGTGTGTCTTGTACCAGGTGTGCCTTGCAC
Source organism: Procambarus clarkii (assembly GCF_040958095.1). NCBI lineage: Eukaryota > Metazoa > Arthropoda > Malacostraca > Decapoda > Cambaridae > Procambarus > Procambarus clarkii. Next base: position 21,996,348 of record NC_091153.1, read on the forward strand.
CAGGTGTGTCTTGCACCAGGTGTGTCTTGTACCAGGTGTGTCTTGTACCAGGTGTGTCTTGTACGAGGTGTGTCTTGCACCAGGTGTGTCTTGTACCAGGTGTGTCTTGTACCAGGTGTGTCTTGTACGAGGTGTGTCTTGTACCAGGTGTGTCTTGTACGAGGTGTGTCTTGTACCAGGTGTGTCATGTACCAGGTGTGTCTTGTACCAGGTGTGCCTTGCACCAGGTGTGTCTTGCACCAGGTGTGTCTTGTACCAGGTGTGTCTTGTACCAGGTGTGTCTTGTACGAGGTGTGTCTTGTACCAGGTGTGTCTTGTACGAGGTGTGTCTTGTACCAGGTGTGTCTTGTACCAGGTGTGTCTTGTACCAGGTGTGTCTTGTACCAGGTGTGTCTTGCACCAGGTGTGTCTTGTACCAGGTGTGTCTTGTACCAGGTGTGTCTTGTACCAGGTGTGTCTTGTACCAGGTGTGACCAGGAGTGCCGTCAGAGTGAACAATGTGTTAATTAACATCATTAACATTTTAGGAACCTTAGTCACAAACAGTCGAACTTTTTAATCCTGTATTTTAGATATCATTTATCTTCGTATTTTAGATATCATTTATCTTCGTATTTTAGATATCATTTATCTTCGTATTTTAGATATCATTTATGTTCGTATTTTAGATATCATTTATCTTCGTATTTTAGATATCATTTATCAATATTCCACTGTTGGAGCCAGTTTCCTTAACTCCATTCCCAAATACCACTGTAGGGGGCCTGACGGCTGAGTGGATAGCGCTCTGTGTTCGTAGTAAGGTTCTGGGTTCGATCACCCGCGGTGACGGAAACAAATGGGTAGAATTTCTTACACCCTGATGGGCCTGTTCACCTAGAAGTAAATAGATACTAGGGAGTTAGACAGCTGCGAGGGGCTGCTTCCTAGGGGTGGATAGCAAAAAACAGGCCTGGTCGAGGACCGGGCCGCGGGGACGCTAAGCCCCGAAGTCATCTCAAGATAACCTCTCACGACAGGGATCTTGAAAAAGTAACATGGGCAGATTTTCCCATATGCTATTACCTCTGCCGGACCTGGCTCCCCATCCACAATGTTTGGACGTGACAGAACACCACACGTGGGTGAACACCACACCCTGGATGAACACCACACCCTGGATGAACACCACACCCTGGATGAACACCACACCCTGGATGAACACCACACCCTGGATGAAAACCACACCCTGGATGAAAACCACAACCTGGATGAACACCACACCCTGGATGAACACCACACCCTGGATGAACACCACACCCTGGATGAAAACCACACGTTGTGAACACCACACTCTGGATGAACACCACAACCTGCATGAACACCACACGTGGGTGAACACCACACCCTGGATGAAAACCACACGTGGGTGAACACCACACCCTGGGTGAACACCACACTCTGGATGAACACCACACCCTGGATGAACACCACACCCTGGGTGAACACCACACCCTGGGTGAACACCACACCCTGGATGAACACCACACCCTGGATGAACACCACACCCTGGGTGAACACCACACCCTGCATGAACACCACAACCTGGATGAACACCACACCTTGGATGAACACCACACTCTGGGTGAACACCACACCCTGCATGAACACCACACGTGGGTGAACACCACACTCTGGATGAACACCACACCCTGCATGAACACCACACTCTGGGTGAACACCACACCCGTAGTGAACACCACACTCTGGGTGAACACCACACTCTGGATGAACACCACACCCTGGGTGAACACCACACCCTGGATGAACACCACACCCTGGATGAACACCACACCCTGCATGAACACCACATTCTGGGTGAACACCCCACTCTAGGTGAACACTACACCCTGGATGAACACCACACTCTAGATGAACACCACACCCTGGGTGAACACCACACCCTGGGTGAACACTACACCCTGGATGAACACCACACTCTGGGTGAACACCACACTCTGGGTGAACACCACACCCTGGATGAACACCACACCCTGGGTGAACACCACACCCTTGGTGAACACTACACCCTGGATGAACACCACACTCTGGATGAACACCACACCCTGGGTGAACACCACACCCTAGGTGAACACTATACCCTGGATGAACACCACACTCTGGGTGAACACCACACTCTGGATGAACACCACACTCTAGATGAACACCACACCCTGGGTGAACACCACACCCTGGATGAACACCACACTCTGGATGAACACCACACCCTGGGTGAACACCACACCCTGGGTGAACACTATACCCTGGATGAACACCACACCCTGGGTGAACACCACACTCTGGATGAACACCACACCCTGGATGAACACCACACCGTGGGTGAACACCACACCCTGGATGAACACCACACTCTGGGTGAACACCACACTCTGGATGAACACCACACTCTGGGTGAACACCACACCCTGGATGAACACCACACTCTGGGTGAACACCACACCCTGGGTGAACACCACACTCTGGGTGAACACCACACTCTGGGTGAATACCACACTCTGGATGAACACCACACTCTGGGTGAACACCACACTCTGGATGAACACCACACTCTGGGTGAACACCACACCCTGGATGAACACCACACTCTGGGTGAACACCACACCCTGGGTGAACACCACACTCTGCGTGAACACCACACCCTGGATGAACATCACACCCTGGGTGAACACTACACCCTGGATGAACACCACACCCTGGATGAACACCACACTCTGGGTGAACACCACACCCTGGGTGAACACCACACCCTGGATGAACACCACACCCTGAATGAAAACCACACGTGGGTGAACACCACACTCTGGATGAACACCACAACCTGCATGAACACCACACGTGGGTGAACACCACACTCTGGATGAAAACCACACGTGGGTGAACACCACACGTGGGTGAACACCACACCCTGGATGAAAACCACACGTGGGTGAACACCACACCCTGGGTGAACACCACACTCTGGATGAACACCACACCCTGGATGAACACCACACCCTGGGTGAACACCACACCCTGGGTGAACACCACACCCTGGATGAACACCACACCCTGGATGAACACCACACCCTGGGTGAACAGCACACCCTGCATGAACACCACAACCTGGATGAACACCACACCTTGGATGAACACCACACTCTGGGTGAACACCACACCCTGCATGAACACCACACGTGGGTGAACACCACACTCTGGATGAACACCACACCCTGCATGAACACCACACTCTGGGTGAACACCACACCCGTAGTGAACACCACACTCTGGGTGAACACCACACTCTGGGTGAACACCACACCCTGGGTGAACACCACACCCTGGATGAACACCACACCCTGGATGAACACCACACCCTGCATGAACACCACATTCTGGGTGAACACCACACTCTAGGTGAACACTACACCCTGGATGAACACCACACTCTGGATGAACACCACACCCTGGATGAACACCACACTCTGGATGAACACCACACCCTGGGTGAACACCACACCCTGGGTGAACACTACACCCTGGATGAACACCACACTCTGGGTGAACACCACACTCTGGGTGAACACCACACCCTGGATGAACACCACACCCTGGGTGAACACCACACCCTTGGTGAACACTACATCCTGGATGAACACCACACTCTGGATCAACACCACACCCTGGGTGAACACCACACCCTAGGTGAACACTATACCCTGGATGAACACCACACTCTGGGTGAACACCACACTCTGGATGAACACCACACTCTGGATGAACACCACACCCTGGGTGAACACCACACCCTGGATGAACACCACACTCTGGATGAACACCACACCCTGGGTGAACACCACACCCTGGGTGATCACTATACCCTGGATGAACACCACACCCTGTGTGAACACCACACTCTGGATGAACACCACACCCTGGATGAACACCACACCGTGGGTGAACACCACACCCTGGATGAACACCACACTCTGGGTGAACACCACACTCTGGATGAACACCACACTCTGGGTGAACACCACACCCTGGATGAACACCACACTCTGGGTGAACAACACACCCTGGGTGAACACCACACTCTGGGTGAACACCACACCCTGGATGAACATCACACCCTGGGTGAACACTACACCCTGGATGAACACCACACCCTGGATGAACACCACACTCTGGGTGAACACCACACCCTGGGTGAACACCACACCCTGGGTGAACACCACACCCTTGGTGAACACCACACTCTGGATGAACACCACACCCTGGATGAACACCACACTCTGGGTGAACACCACACTCTGGGTGAACACCACACTCTGGATGAACACCACACCCTGGATGAACACCACACTCTCGGTGAACACCACACTCTGGATGAACACCACACTCTCGGTGAACACCACACTCTGGGTGAACACCACTCTCTGGATGAACACCACACCCTGGATGAACACCACACTCTGGATGAACACCTCACCCTGGATGAACACCACACTCTGGATGAACACCACACCCTGGATGAACACCACACCCTGGATGAACACCACACTCTGGGTGAACACCACACCCTGGATGAACACCACACTCTGGGTGAACACCACACTCTCGATGAACACCACACCCTGGATGAACACCACGCTCTGGGTGAACACCACACTCTGGGTGAACACCACACTCTGGGTGAACACCACACCCTGGATGAACATCACACCCTGGGTGAACACTACACCCTGGATGAACACCACACTCTGGGTGAACACCACACTCTGGATGAACACCACACTCTGGGTGAACACCACACCCTGGGTGAACACCACACCCTGGGTGAACACTACACCCTGGATGAACACCACACCCTGCATGAACACCACATTCTGGGTGAACACCACACTCTAGGTGAACACTACACCCTGGATGAACACCACACTCTGGATGAACACCACACCCTGGATGAACACCACACTCTGGATGAACACCACACCCTGGGTGAACACCACACCCTGGGTGAACACTACACCCTGGATGAACACCACACTCTGGGTGAACACCACACTCTGGGTGAACACCACACCCTGGATGAACACCACACCCTGGGTGAACACCACACCCTTGGTGAACACTACATCCTGGATGAACACCACACTCTGGATCAACACCACACCCTGGGTGAACACCACACCCTAGGTGAACACTATACCCTGGATGAACACCACACTCTGGGTGAACACCACACTCTGGATGAACACCACACTCTGGATGAACACCACACCCTGGGTGAACACCACACCCTGGATGAACACCACACTCTGGATGAACACCACACCCTGGGTGAACACCACACCCTGGGTGATCACTATACCCTGGATGAACACCACACCCTGTGTGAACACCACACTCTGGATGAACACCACACCCTGGATGAACACCACACCGTGGGTGAACACCACACCCTGGATGAACACCACACTCTGGGTGAACACCACACTCTGGATGAACACCACACTCTGGGTGAACACCACACCCTGGATGAACACCACACTCTGGGTGAACAACACACCCTGGGTGAACACCACACTCTGGGTGAACACCACACCCTGGATGAACATCACACCCTGGGTGAACACTACACCCTGGATGAACACCACACCCTGGATGAACACCACACTCTGGGTGAACACCACACCCTGGGTGAACACCACACCCTGGGTGAACACCACACCCTTGGTGAACACCACACTCTGGATGAACACCACACCCTGGATGAACACCACACTCTGGGTGAACACCACACTCTGGGTGAACACCACACTCTGGATGAACACCACACCCTGGATGAACACCACACTCTCGGTGAACACCACACTCTGGATGAACACCACACTCTCGGTGAACACCACACTCTGGGTGAACACCACTCTCTGGATGAACACCACACCCTGGATGAACACCACACTCTGGATGAACACCTCACCCTGGATGAACACCACACTCTGGATGAACACGGATGAACACCACACCCTGGATGAACACCACCCCTGGATGAACACCACACTCTGGGTGAACACCACACCCTGGATGAACACCACACTCTGGGTGAACACCACACTCTCGATGAACACCACACCCTGGATGAACACCACGCTCTGGGTGAACACCACACTCTGGGTGAACACCACACTCTGGGTGAACACCACACCCTGGATGAACATCACACCCTGGGTGAACACTACACCCTGGATGAACACCACACTCTGGGTGAACACCACACTCTGGATGAACACCACACTCTGGGTGAACACCACACCCTGGGTGAACACCACACCCTGGGTGAACACTACACCCTGGATGAACACCACACCCTGGATGAACACCACACCCTGCATGAACACCACACCCTGGATGAACACCACACTCTGGGTGAACACCACACTCTGGATGAACATCACACCCAGGGTGAACACCACACTCTGGGTGAACACCACACTCTGGATGAGCATCACACCCAGGGTGAACACCACACTCTGGGTGAACACCACACCCTAGGTGAACACTACACTCTGGGTGAACACCACACCCTGGGTGAACACCACACTCTGGATGAACACCACACTCTGGGTGAACACTACACTCTGGGTGAACACCACACCCTGGGTGAACACCACACTCTGGGTGAACACCACACCCTGGGTGAACACCACACTCTGGGTGAACACCACACCCTGCATGAACACCACACCCTGCATGAACACCACACCCTGGGTGAACACCACACGCTAGATGAACACCACACCCTGGATGAACACCACACCCTGCATGAACACCACACCCTGGATGAACACCACACCCTGGATGAACACCACACTCTGGGTGAACACCACACTCTGGGTGAACACCACACCCTGGGTGAACACCACACTCTGGGTGAACACCACACCCTGGATGAACAACACACCCTGGGTAAACACCACACCCTGGGTGAACACCACACCCTGGATGAACACCACACCCTGGGTGAACACCACACCCTGGGGAAACACCACACCCTGGGTGAACACCACACCCTGGATGAACACCACACCCTGGATGAACACCACACCCTGGCTGAACACCACACCCTGGGTAAACACCACACCCTGAGTGAACACCACACCCTGGATGAACACCACACTCTGGATGAACACCACACCCTGGATGAACATCACACTCTGGGTGAACACCACACTCTGGGTGAACACCACACTCTGGGTGAACACCACACCCTGGGTGAACACCACACCCTGGCTGAACACCACACCCTGGATGAACACCACACCCTGCATGAGCACCACACCCTGGATGAACACCACACCCTGGATGAACACCACACCCTGGATGAACACTACACCCTGGATGAACACCAGACTCTGGGTGAACACCACACCCTGGGTGAACACCACACTCTGGATGAACACCACACCCTGGATGAACACCACGCCCTGGGTGAACACCACACTCTGGGTGAACACCACACCCTTGGTGAACACCACACCCTGGATGAACATCACACCCTGGGTGAACATCACACCCTGGGTGAACACTACACCCTGGTTGAACACCACACTCTGGGTGAACACCACACTCTGGGTGAACACCACACTCTGGGTGAACACCACACTCTGGGTGAACACCACACTCTGAATGAACACCACACCCAGGGTGAACACCACACTCTGAGTGAACACCACACCCTGGATGAACACCACACCCTGGATGAACACCACACCCTGGGTGAACACCACACTCTGGATGAACACCACACTCTGGGTGAACACCACACCCTGGGTGAACACCACACTCTGGGTGAACACCACACCCTGGGTGAACACCACACCCTGGGTGAACACTACACCCTGGATGAACACCACACCCTGGATGAACACCACACCCTGCATGAACACCACACCCTGGATGAACACCACACTCTGGGTGAACACCACACTCTGGATGAACATCACACCCAGGGTGAACACCACACTCTGGGTGAACACCACACTCTGGATGAACATCACACCCAGGGTGAACACCACACTCTGGGTGAACACCACACCCTAGGTGAACACTACACTCTGGGTGAACACCACACCCTGGGTGAACACCACACTCTGGATGAACACCACACTCTGGGTGAACACTACACTCTGGGTGAACACCACACCCTGGGTGAACACCACACTCTGGGTGAACACCACACCCTGGGTGAACACCACACTCTGGGTGAACACCACACCCTGCATGAACACCACACCCTGCATGAACACCACACCCTGGGTGAACACCACACGCTAGATGAACACCACATCCTGGATGAACACCACACCCTGCATGAACACCACACCCTGGATGAACACCACACCCTGGATGAACACCACACTCTGGGTGAACACCACACTCTGGGTGAACACCACACCCTGGGTGAACACCACACTCTGGGTGAACACCACACCCTGGATGAACAACACACCCTGGGTAAACACCACACCCTGGGTGAACACCACACCCTGGATGAACACCACACCCTGGGTGAACACCACACCCTGGGTAAACACCACACCCTGGGTGAACACCACACCCTGGATGAACACCACACCCTGGATGAACACCACACCCTGGCTGAACACCACACCCTGGGTAAACACCACACCCTGAGTGAACACCACACCCTGGATGAACACCACACTCTGGATGAACACCACACCCTGGATGAACATCACACTCTGGTGAACACCACACTCTGGGTGAACACCACACTCTGGGTGAACACCACACCCTGGGTGAACACCACACCCTGGCTGAACACCACACCCTGGATGAACACCACACCCTGCATGAGCACCACACCCTGGATGAACACCACACCCTGGATGAACACCACACCCTGGATGAACACTACACCCTGGATGAACACCAGACTCTGGGTGAACACCACACCCTGGGTGAACACCACACTCTGGATGAACACCACACCCTGGATGAACACCACGCCCTGGGTGAACACCACACTCTGGGTGAACACCACACCCTTGGTGAACACCACACCCTGGATGAACATCACACCCTGGGTGAACATCACACCCTGGGTGAACACTACACCCTGGTTGAACACCACACTCTGGGTGAACACCACACTCTGGGTGAACACCACACTCTGGGTGAACACCACACTCTGGGTGAACACCACACTCTGAATGAACACCACACCCAGGGTGAACACCACACTCTGGGTGAACACCACATCCTGGATGAACACCACACCCTGGATGAACACCACACCCTGGGTGAACACCACACTCTGGATGAACACCACACTCTGGGTGAACACCACACCCTGGGTGAACACTACACTCTGGGTGAACATCACACTCTGGATGAACACTACACCCTGGTTGAACACCACACTCTGGGTGAACACCACATCCTGGGTGAACACCACACTCTGGGTGAACATCACACTCTGGATGAACACCACACCCTGGATGAACACCACACCCTGAGTGAACACCACACCCTGGGTGAACACTACACCTTGGGTGAACACTACACTCTGCATGAACACCACACCCTGGATGAACACCACACCTTGGATGAACACCACACCCTGGATGAACACCACACCCTAGAGGAACACCACACTCTGGATGAACACCACACTCTGGATGAACACCACACCCTGGATGAACACCACACTCTGGATGAACACCACACCCTGGATGAACACCACACCCTGGATGAACACCACACTCTGGGTGAACACCACACCCTGGATGAACACCACACTCTGGGTGAACACCACACTCTGGATGAACACCACACCCTGGATGAACACCACACTCTGGGTGAACACCACACTCTGGGTGAACACCACACTCTGGGTGAACACCACACCCTGGATGAACATCACACCCTGGGTGAACACTACACCCTGGATGAACACCACACTATGGGTGAACACCACACTCTGGATGAGCACCACACTCTGGGTGAACACCACACCCTGGGTGAACACCACACCCTGGGTGAACACTACACCCTGGATGAACACCACACCCTGGATGAACACCACACCCTGCATGACACCACACCCTGGATGAACACCACACTCTGGGTGAACACCACACTCTGGATGAACATCACACCCAGGGTGAACACCACACTCTGGGTGAACACCACACTCTGGATGAACATCACACCCAGGGTGAACACCACACTCTGGGTGAACACCACACCCTGGGTGAACACTACACTCTGGGTGAACACCACACCCTTGGAGAACACCACACTCTGGATGAACACCACACCCTGGATGAACACCACACTCTGGGTGAACACTACACTCTGGGTGAACACCTCACCCTGGGTGAACACCATACTCTGGGTGAACACCACACCCTGGGTGAACACCACACTCTGGGTGAACACCACACCCTGGATGAACACCACACCCTGCATGAACACCACACCCTGGGTGAACACCACACCCTAGATGAACACCACACCCTGGATGAACACCACACCCTGCATGAACACCACACCCTGGATGAACACCACACCCTGGATGAACACCACACTCTGGGTGAACACCACACTCTGGGTGAACACTACACACTGGGAGAACACCACACTCTGGGTGAACACCCCATTCTGGATGAACACCACACCCTGGGTAAAAACCACACCCTGGGTGAACACCACACCCTGGATGAACACCACACCCTGGGTGAACACCACACCCTGGGTAAACACCACACCCTGGGTGAACACCACACCCTGGATGAACACCACACCCTGGATGAACACCACACCCTGGGTGAACACCACACCCTGGATGAACACCACACCCTGGGTGAACACCACACCCTGGGTAAACACCACACCCTGAGTGAACACCACACCCTGGATGAACACCACACCCTGGATGAACACCACACCCTGGATGAACTCCACACCCTGGATGAACATCACACTCTGGGTGAACACCACACTCTGGGTGAACACCACACTCTGGGTGAACACCACACCCTGGATGAACACCACACCCTGGGTAAACACCACACCCTGGGTAAACACCTCACCCTGAGTGAACACCACACCCTGGATGAACACCACACTCTGGATGAACACCACACCCTGGATGAACATCACACTCTGGGTGAACACCACACTCTGGGTGAACACCACACTCTGGGTGAACACCACACCCTGGGTGAACACCACACCCTGGCTGAACACCACACCCTGGATGAACACCACACCCTGCATGAGCACCACAACCTGGATGAACACCACACCCTGGATGAACACCACACCCTGGATGAACACCACACCCTGGATGAACACTCCACCCTGGATGAACACCAGACTCTGGGTGAACACCACACCCTGGGTGAACACCACACTCTGGATGAACACCACACCCTGGATGAACACCACGCCCTGGGTGAACACCACACTCTGGGTGAACACCACACCCTGGATGAACATCACACCCTGGGTGAACATCACACCCTGGGTGAACACTACACCCTGGTTGAACACCACACTCTGGGTGAACACCACACTCTGGGTGAACACCACACTCTGGGTGAACACCACACTCTGGGTGAACACCACACCCTGGATGAACACCACACCCAGGGTGAACACCACACTCTGGGTGAACACCACACCCTGGATGAACACCACACCCTGGATGAACACCACACCCAGGGTGAACACCACACTCTGGATGAACACCACACTCTGGGTGAACACCACACCCTGGGTGAACACTACACTCTGGGTGAACATCACACTCTGGATGAACACTACACCCTGGTTGAACACCACACTCTGGGTGAACACCACACCCTGGGTGAACACCACACTCTGGGTGAACATCACACTCTGGATGAACACCACACCCTGGATGAACACCACACCCTGAGTGAACACCACACCCTGGGTGAACACTACACCCTGGGTGAACACTACACTCTGGATGAACACCACACCCTGGATGAACACCACACCTTGGATGAACACCACACTCTGGATGAACACCACACCTTGGATGAACACCACACCCTGGATGAACACCACACCCTGGATGAACACCACACCCTAGATGAACACCACACTCTGGATGAACACCACACTCTGGGTGAACACCACACCCTGGATGAACACCACACCTTGGATGAACACCACACCCTGGATGAACACCACACCCGGGATGAACACCACACCCTGGGTGAACACCACACCCTGGGTGAACACTACACTCTGGGTGAACACCACACCCTGGATGAACACCACACCCTGGGTGAACACCACACCCTGGGTGAACACTACACTCTGGATGAACACCACACCCTGGATGAACACCACACCCTGGATGAACACCACACGCTGGGTGAACACTACACTCTGGATGAACACCACACCCTGGATGAACACCACACCCTGGGTGAACACCACACCCTGGATGAACACCACACCCTGGATGAACACCACACCCTGGGTGAACATCACACCCTTTGTGAACACTACACCCTGGTTAAACACCACACTCTGGGTGAACACCACACTCTGGGTGAACACCACACTCTGGGTGAACACCACACTTTGGGTGAACACCACACTTTGGGTGAACACTACACTCTGGGTGAACACCACACCCTGGGTGAACACCACACCCTGGGTGAACACCACACCCTGGATGAACACCACACCCTGGATGAACACTACACTCTGGGTGAACACCACACTCTGGGTGAACACCACACCCTGGATGAACACCACACTCTGGGTGAACACTACACTCTGGGTGAACACCACACTCTGGATGAACACTACACCCTGGATGAACACTACACTCTGGGTGAACACCACACCCTGGATGAACACCACACTCTGGATGAACACCACACCGTGGATGAACACCACACCGTGGATGAACACCACACCCTGGATGAACACCACACCCTGGGTGAACACCACACTCTGGATGAACACCACACCCTGGATGAACACCACACCCTGGATGAACACCACACCTTGGATGAACACCACACCCTGGATGAACAACACACCCTGGATGAACACCACACTCTGGATGAACACCACACCATGGATGAACACCACACCCTGGATGAACACCACACCCTGGCTGAACACCACACCCTGGATGAACACCACACCCTGCATGAGCACCACACCCTGGATGAACACCACACCCTGGATGAACACCACACCCTGGATGAACACCACACCCTGGATGAACACTCCACCCTGGATGAACACCAGACTCTGGGTGAACACCACACCCTGGGTGAACACCACACTCTGGATGAACACCACACCCTGGATGAACACCACGCCCTGGGTGAACACCACACTCTGGGTGAACACCACACCCTGGATGAACATCACACCCTTGGTGAACATCACACCCTGGGTGAACACTACACCCTGGTTGAACACCACACTCTGGGTGAACACCACACTCTGGGTGAACACCACACTCTGGGTGAACACCACACTCTGGGTGAACACCACACCCTGGATGAACACCACACCCAGGGTGAACACCACACTCTGGGTGAACACCACACCCTGGATGAACACCACACCCTTAATGAACACCACACCCAGGGTGAACACCACACTCTGGATGAACACCACACTCTGGGTGAACACCACACCCTGGGTGAACACTACACTCTGGGTGAACATCACACTCTGGATGAACACTACACCCTGGTTGAACACCACACTCTGGGTGAACACCACACCCTGGGTGAACACCACACTCTGGGTGAACATCACACTCTGGATGAACACCACACCCTGGATGAACACCACACCCTGAGTGAACACCACACCCTGGGTGAACACTACACCCTGGGTGAACACTACACTCTGGATGAACACCACACCCTGGATGAACACCACACCTTGGATGAACACCACACTCTGGATGAACACCACACCTTGGATGAACACCACACCCTGGATGAACACCACACCCTGGATGAACACCACACCCTAGATGAACACCACACTCTGGATGAACACCACACTCTGGGTGAACACCACACCCTGGATGAACACCAGACCTTGGATGAACACCACACCCTGGATGAACACCACACCCGGGATGAACACCACACCCTGGGTGAACACCACACCCTGGGTGAACACTACACTCTGGGTGAACACCACACCCTGGATGAACACCACACCCTGGGTGAACACCACACCCTGGGTGAACACTACACTCTGGATGAACACCACCCCTGGATGAACACCACACCCTGGATGAACACCACACGCTGGGTGAACACTACACTCTGGATGAACACCACACCCTGGATGAACACCACACCCTGGGTGAACACCACACCCTGGATGAACACCACACCCTGGATGAACACCACACCCTGGGTGAACATCACACCCTGGGTGAACACTACACCCTGGTTAAACACCACACTCTGGGTGAACACCACACTCTGGGTGAACACCACACTGTGGGTGAACACCACACTTTGGGTGAACACCACACTTTGGGTGAACACTACACTCTGGGTGAACACCACACCCTGGGTGAACACCACACCCTGGGTGAACACCACACCCTGGATGAACACCACACCCTGGATGAACACTACACTCTGGGTGAACACCACACTCTGGGTGAACCCACACCCTGGATGAACACCACACCCTGGATGAACACTACACTCTGGGTGAACACCACACTCTGGATGAACACTACACCCTGGATGAACACTACACTCTGGGTGAACACACCACCCTGGATGAACACCACACTCTGGATGAACACCTCACCGTGGATGAACACCACACCCTGGATGAACACCACACCCTGGATGAACACCACACCCTGGCTGAACACCACACTCTGGATGAACACCACACCCTGGATGAACACCACACCCTGGATGAACACCACACCTTGGATGAACACCACACCCTGGATGAACACCACACCCTGGATGAACACCACATTCTGGATGAACACCACACCCTGGATGAACACCACACCCTGGATGAACACCACACCCTGGATGAACACCACACCCTGGATGAACACCACAACCTGGATGAACACCACACCCTGGATGAACACCACACCCTGGATGAACACAACACCCTGGATGAACACCACACCTTGGATGAACACCACACCCTGGATGAACACCACACCCTGGATGAACACCACACCCTGGATGAACACCACACCCTGGATGAACACCACACCCTGGATGAACACCACACCCTGGATGAACACCACACCCTGGATGAACACCACACCCTGGATGAACACCACACTCTGGATGAACACCACACCTTGGATGAAACACACCCTGGATGAACACCACACCCTGGATGAACACCCTGGATGAACACCACACCTTGGATGAACACCACACCCTGGATGAACACCACACCCTGGATGAACACCACACTCTGGATGAACACCACACCCTGGATGAACACCACACCCTGGATGAACACCACACCCTGGATGAACACCACACCCTGGATGAACACCACACCCTGGATGAACACCACACCCTGGATGAACACCACACCCTGGATGAACACCACACCCTGGATGAACACCACACCGTGGATGAACACCACACCGTGGATGAACACCACACCCTGGATGGACACCACACCGTGGATGAACACCACACCCTGGATGAACACCACACCCTGGATGAACACCACACCCTGGATGAACACCACACCCTGGATGAACACCACACCCTGGAGGAACACCACACCCTGGATGAACACCACACGCTGGATGAACACCACACCCTGGATGAACACCACACCTTGGATGAACACCACACCCTGGATGAACACCACACCCTGGATGAACACCACACCCTGGATGAACACCACACCCTGGATGAACACCACACCTTGGATGAACACCACACCCTGGATGAACACCACACCCTGGATGAACACCACACCCTGGATGAACACCACATCTTGGATGAACACCACACCCTGGATGAACACCACACCCTGGATGAACACCACACCCTGGATGAACACCACACCCTGGATGAACACCACACCTTGGATGAACACCACACCCTGGATGAACACCACACCCTGGATGAACACCACACCGTGGATGAACACCACACCCTGGATGAACACCACACCCTGGGTGAACACCACACCCTGGATGAACACCACACCTTGGATGAACACCACACCCTGGATGAACACCACACCCTGGATGAACACCACACCCTGGATGAACACCACACCCTGGATGAACACCACACCTTGGATGAACACCACACCCTGGATGAACACCACACCCTGGATGAACACCACACCCTGGATGAACACACACCCTGGATGAACACCACACCCTGGATGAACATCACACCCTGGATGAACATTACCATCATCTGTTCTCCTTGATCACTTTCACCTGTTAACGTGTTCACCGTTATCACCAATGATAAGTTGGGGTGTTATCCCTGAGCTTGGAGCACTAGTTGAAGTGTTATCTTGGTATAAAGTAGTCGGGGCCTCACTAGTCGAACTGCCTCACTACCAAGATGCAACCCACAATAGTTGTCTAACTCCCGCGTACCTATGTACCAGTCTGCTTGCCCATGACCAGTCTGCTTGCCCATGACCAGTCTGCTTGGCCATGACCAGTCTGCTTCCCCATGACCAGTCTGCTTCCCCATGACCAGTCTGCTTCCCCATGACCAGTCTGCTTGCCCATGACCAGTCTCCTGTCTGCAGTCTGCTTGCTCATGACCAGTCTGCTTGGCCATGACCAGTCTGCTTGCCCATGACCAGTCTGCTTGCTCATGACCAGTCTGCTTGGCCATGACCAGTCTGCTTGGCCATGACCAGTCTGCTTGGCCATGACCAGTCTGCTTGCTCATGACCAGTCTGCTTGGCCATGACCAGTCTGCTTGCTCATGACCAGTCTGCTTGGCCATGACCAGTCTGCTTGCTCATGACCAGTCTGCTTGGCCATGACCAGTCTGCTTCCCCATGACCAGTCTGCTTGCCCATGACCAGTCTGCTTGCCCATGACCAGTCTGCTTGGCCATGACCAGTCTGCTTGCTCATGACCAGTCTGCTTGGCCATGACCAGTCTGCTTCCCCAT
Source organism: Procambarus clarkii (assembly GCF_040958095.1). Classification (NCBI taxonomy): domain Eukaryota; kingdom Metazoa; phylum Arthropoda; class Malacostraca; order Decapoda; family Cambaridae; genus Procambarus; species Procambarus clarkii. The sequence continues at coordinate 22,013,603 of NC_091153.1, forward strand.
GACCAGTCTGCTTGCTCATGACCAGTCTGCTTGGCCATGACCAGTCTGCTTCCCCATGACCAGTCTGCTTCCCCATGACCAGTCTGCTTCCCCATGACCAGTCTGCTTCCCCATGACCAGTCTGCTTGGCCATGACCAGTCTGCTTGCCCATGACCAGTCTGCTTCCCCATGACCAGTCTGCTTGCCCATGACCAGTATGCTTTTCCATGACCAGTCTGCTTGCCTTGGCCAGTCTGCTTCCCCATGACCAGTCTGCTTGCCCATGACCGGTCTGCTTGCCCATGACCGGTCTGCTTGCCCATTACCAGTCTGCTTGGCCATGACCAGTCTGCTTGGCCATGACCAGTCTGCTTGGCCATGACCAGTCTGCTTCCCAATGACCAGTCTGCTTGGCCATGACCAGTCTGCTTGCCCATGACCAGTCTGCTTCCCCATGACCAGTCTGCTTGGCCATGACCACTCTGCTTGCCTTGACCAGTCTGCTTCCCCATGACCAGTCTGCTTGCCCATGACCAGTCTGCTTGCCCATGACCAGTCTGCTTGCCCATTACCAGTCTGCTTGGCCATGACCAGTCTGCTTGGCCATGACCAGTCTGCTTGCCCATGACCAGTCTGCTTGGCCATGACCAGTCTGCTTGCCTTGACCAGTCTGCTTCCCCATGACCAGTCTGCTTCCCCATGACCAGTCTGCTTCCCCATGACCAGTCTGCTTGCCCATGACCAGTCTGCTTCCCCATGACCAGTCTGCTTGGCCATGACCAGTCTGCTTGCCCATGACCAGTCTGCTTCCCCATGACCAGTCTGCTTGGCCATGACCACTCTGCTTGCCTTGACCAGTCTGCTTCCCCATGACCAGTCTGCTTCCCCATGACCAGTCTGCTTCCCCATGACCAGTCTGTTTGCCCACTTCTTCTATTAGTCCGCTTCCTCTGCTCCTGTACACCCTCGTGGGCAGACCAGCTGGGCTGGTGGATAGAACTAGGTGTTTTAGTTCTATCCCAGAACCTTGGACAGTTGGTGTTGTCCACAAGTGCATCAGCGTCCTCTCATGGTTGGGTCTCACCTGTCTTACTGTACTGAGCAGTGCAATACGTGTTGATAAGTTGGTTGAGGTGGCTGGAGCCCGAGGTTAACAGTCTGGCTGTTGCTCTCACCTAGTAAAACATACAAGCAACATGTGGCCATCCGTACATGTCTGGCTGTTTACTTATGTGTTCACACGCGTGTATATATATACACAAAGGTACTACGAGGATCTTAAACTGAGAGAAAGTATGACGATTGATGTAAGAAATATAAGCGGAAGCAGGAAACGCAAATGTATCGGAAAAAAATGAAAGGAAATTACACCTACTCTGCATTGGTCAGCAAATGAAATGAACTGAAAAGAAAAAGTTGCAGAAGTCACCTCCATCCACAACGTTAGGGCCTTTGATTCGATCAAGAATTCAACCGTCAGAAAACTGTCGTTATAACACAACAAGAACTAGCAAGACTAGCAGGCGGGACATGGAGCTAGAGCCCACTTCCTTTGAGTCACTGATAGGTAAGCACTGAATGTTGTCAGCTTAAAGTGAAGATGAACTTCACAATGTTCACCATTCACGGAGCGGCCAAGTGCCGTGGTAACATTTCCTGCACAAATAGGAGAGAGAGAAGACTAATGGAAATGTAAAAAATATCCCGAGGCTTTTGTTAGACATTATGTGTTACTAATGGCGTTTGGACATTAGAGAACTAGAGCACCACAAGGTATTAAATGTCGTCAATTTTTACTGCTCCAAGCTGCAAGGCAACAGTTTTTTACTGTGTAAAGCTGTGAGACCCTCGCTTGCTAGTGTTACCAGCGGGGTTATACCCTCCGAGGAGTGTTACCAGCTATCAAAAACGACCTTGAAAATGTTACCAGCCGCCAGGTACCATCTTAGAAGTGTTGCCAGATAAGAGCCTTCACGCGTCAGTCACTGTTACTTGATTAAGAACCACCCATAACAGTGTTGGCAGGTGTGCCACCCTCCGTCCCGACCCTGGCATCTTGCCCTCCTAGCACCACCTCACCACCTTCCCCCTCACCATTCATTTAACTTTCCACCCTCCCACTGCTCAATGCCTAGAGTTGGAACAGCTTTTCCCTCAGCTTTCACTCGTTTTGGGTTCGGTGTTCTGAGCGACATTACCAGGCTCGTACCAGCTCCCGTAACACGCATAGTACACATGGCGTGACCTTATTGCTGAGGCTTCCTCATGGCGTGACCTCATCACTGCAGCTTCCTCATGGCGTGACCTCATCACTGCTGAAGCTTCCTCATGGCGTGACCTCATCACTGCAGCTTCCTCATGGCGTGACCTCATCACTGCTGAAGCTTCCTCATGGCGTGACCTCATCACTGCAGCTTCCTCATGGAGTGACCTCATCACTGCAGCTTCCTCATGGCGTGACCGCATCACTGCAGCTTCCTCATGGCGTGACCGCATCACTGCAGCTTCCTCATGGCGTGACCTCATCACTGCTGAAGCTTCCTCATGGCGTGACCTCATCACTGCAGCTTCCTCATGGCGTGACCTCATCACTGCAGCTTCCTCATGGCGTGACCTCATCACTGCAGCTTCCTCGTGGCGTGACCTCATCACTGCAGCTTCCTCATGGCGTGACCGCATCACTGCTGAAGCTTCCTCATGGCGTGACCTCATCACTGCAGCTTCCTCATGGCGTGACCTCATCACTGCTGAAACTTCCTCATGGCGTGACCTCATCACTGCAGCTTCCTCATGGCGTGACCGCATCACTGCAGCTTCCTAATGGCGTGACCTCATCACTGCAGCTTCCTCATGGCGTGACCTCATCACTGCAGCTTCCTCATGGCGTGACCTCATCACTGCAGCTTCCTCATGGCGTGACCTCATCACTGCAGCTTCCTCATGGCGTGACCGCATCACTGCAGCTTCCTCATGGCGTGACCTCATCACTGCTGAAGCTTCCTCATGGCGTGATCTCATCACTGCAGCTTCCTCATGGCGTGACCTCATCACTGCAGCTTCCTCATGTCCTGATGAATTACTACACGTCATTACTACAGTTCGAGCAGTTTCTTCAACGCTTCCTCGTGTACAAAATACAAAGTAATTAAGTGTGGTGCTCATAACGGCCGACTATACACAAGGCGGCACACAGCAGAAGAAACCCACCTACAGTCAGACAGAGAATGACCTGGGAGCTGATATAACATTGAACCTCTGCTTCTCACAGCCAACATAAAGTGAATATCGTCAGATGCATACGCAACATTGACCAACATACGAACTGCCTTTAAAATTGTTGAAAGTAGTCGTACTGATCTTAATATATCAATTACGTTAAATGAATTCAGGGATGTTCGTCGTCAAGAGGCAACCTTATCTCGTTAAATATTCACTGTGAAGATGGAGGGAGGACAGTGGTAAGCCACCTGACAATTCCCTGAGCTACGAAGATACACTAAATTAATTCAAAATCACGTCACTTGAAGAAAGAAGAAATACGAGAGGCATAATCACCACATATAAAATACTCTACTTAAGTTAAGTAAGGGTAGACAAGTATAAACTATTTGGTAAGCTTGTTATCTTACGAACAATGCACTAGGAAGTAAATAAAAAATTACCATAATTCCTGTAAACCTTCAAATGCAGATCTAAAAAAGACCAAAGGGCTCAGGCTCTTATACAATAATCACTTGAAGGTTGAGAGGCAGGGCCTAGGAGCTGACGCTCAACCCAACAAACACAACTAGTCGAGTATAAACACAAAGGGAATGGGATAGGAGAGACAGCACAGGCAAATTCAATAACCAATTTCGAAAAGAAAAGCTACAAGAGACATTGTAGTTGTTCTCCACCAGCTGGAAACGTGAGAAGATATAGAAGCTTACTTTGTTCCTTGTATGTGCACACACGCACCAGTTGACTGACAGTTGAGAGGCGGGACCATAGAGCCAAAGCCCAATCCCCGCGAGCACAACGAGGTGAGCACACACACACACAGCCAGCATATAAACACGTCCCTTGACTTAAAATTCAGGATTCGTTCCCACCTCATTAACCCTCAGAGCTCGGCCATAACTTACCGAAAGTTTCAGGATCAGGTTCCTAGGCCAGAAATTGTGGTGAGGGTCGTGAGGGGCAACGCTACGAGGCCCCTCACTCAATCCCCTCGCTCTCTCGTCTTGTGAGGGGGAGGTTCTTCGGTTTGCCCGTGTTTCCCTCTCTTCCATGATGAGAGGGGAGAGATTACGAGTTCCTTGTCTCCGCCTCTTCCCTTTACTGTTGAGGGGAGAGTCATGACGTGATGGATAATATATAAAATATATATATATATATATATATATATATATATTATATATATATATATATATATATATAAATATATAAATATATATATATATATATATATATATATATATATATATATATATATATATATATATATATATATGGCATCACCATATACTCCTGGAAGGAGGGTAGACAGTTGGTGTGGGATTACACATGTGTATCCACCTTGGCTGACACCTATGTACACTTCGGTGCTGATCAAGCAGGTGGGGCGGCCAACCACAGGGAAACAGCTGAATCACTCAAGTACAGGCGACTGGAAGGTCAATACCTCTTTGTTCCCATAGCGTCTGAGACGCATGGCCCCTGGGGCAAGAGTGTCTTGGGATTTCTCAAGGAATTGGGTTCCAAGCTCATTGACGTCACCAGAGACACCAGAGTTTTTTGTTTCAGCGTCTCAGTGTGGCGATCCAGAGGGGAAATACTTGCTGCGTCCTCGGTTCCTGTCCGGAAGCGAAGGAGCTTCAAGAGATCCATAACCTTTAGGCATTTGTCTTGTAACCTTTAAATACACAATAAATATAATATATATATATATATATATATATATATATATATATATATATATATATATATATATATATTTATATATATATATATATATATATATATATATATATATATATATATATATATATATATGACCGAAAAAGTAAGATTAATAATTCTAACACGAATTTTCTCAATCTTTCATACATTTCTTTTCACTGTTGGTGGTAATTCAAAAATCAATTCTCCAAAATTCATTTTTATTTCTAGTCTTTCTATTTACTTTCTAGTAGACTAGAAATAAAAATGAATTTTGGAGAATTGATTTTTGAATTACCACCAACAGTGAAAAGAAATGTACGAAAGATTGAGAAAATTCGTGTTAGAATTATTAATCTTACTTTTTCGGTCATATTTAATAATATATGTCTACAGGAAAGACTGCTACCAAAATATACTAATATATATATATATATATATATATATATATATATATATATATATATATATATATATAATATATATATATATATATATATATATATATATATATATATATATATATATATATATATATATATAATATATATATATATATATAATATAAATATAAATGTTGAGTCATTATTGGAAGACTCAACCATCCGTGTGGGAAGGTTTAGCTCAGAATATGAATAATAATAATTTCAAAATTACGAAGGACCATCCTTTTTTATTTTAAAAAGGGAAAATAAATGAAACAATTGATATTGAGATAAATTTAAGAACCAGTGCCTATGGATTTTATAAGAATTAATGTTATGAAATAAGTATCCTAAGTGAACTGTATATTACAACTAATTTAACTGAGCAGACTCGCACACATTCTTTGGGGGTTAATGTAGTGCAAGTAACTAATGCGTTAAGTGCACCATAAATCCAATACTACTGAGTATCAAATTTATGAGAATAAATTACGAAATATAATAATAAATCTCATGGTGAATATAAATGGTTAGTAAGACATGTGATCTTATATTTAAGATCAATATTAACTAAATGTTAGTAAATACTAATAATAATTGACAGCGTGTTAGCTGTGTGGTAGAAATAGGTGTACGTGTCAGAGGTCAGTCACATCCACATGCTTGTCGTAACACGCTGTCCTGGACCACGCGGGGAGGGGAAGGTTATCTCTCCTCTTGTCACTGTGGCTCCAGCTCAAACCACAGTTAATATGTAAAGATGCCTATACCAAAGTGAGTAAACCATATTTCTCAATGAAAGGTGGAGACATGAGCGAGAATAAGACTAACTTTGGTTATTTTGTAGTCTCGCGTCCTGACGACGCCCTACCTACCATTTGTTATTTAGTGCACTAATAACCGAACATCGGTAGGAACTTAGTTATATTACGCTCGCCGGGAGGAGTGTCTGATGTGGGGCTGAGTCACTCTCGAACCCTGGCACCTGCAAGGATGACACAATAATGGGCCGATATAAACGTGAATTCCAGGACACTGTCTCTTATCAGCAATATGGCTACTGTCGCTCTCCTCCTTCCCTCTCGGGTACACGCATGCGCAATAGCTCCCGGTAGGGGCCCTGAACATAAATTATATTATTTATTTAAAGTTAAATTGGGAAGGAAATAGTTATGACGAATATTTACGTCTTAAATAAATGTATTATGCAACAATAAATTTTCTCGCAGGGCAAGCCGGTTAATTTAGACCGCGGAAGTAAACGAGAAAGATTTGAAGTGGACTTATTTTATATTGTAATATTTTCCACTGGAGCAGTTGATCTAGCTAAATAAATGAGTTCCAGTAAATATGCTAAATAAGTTTTACTAAATAAATTTACTAATATGCTAAATAAAGTAAACTTATTTAGAAACGATTATCCTTAATAAAGGAAAGTAAATAACTGGACTTTATGTGATCCACCGATATGTTAAAATTTATTCCGTGTAGCGAGCGTGGTAGCACGACGCGCCATAGTGACAAGGAAATTTCTGGCAAATTGCGTCGCAATAGGATATAAATTGAGATTAGTACACTACTGATTAGTAGTGTTAGTAAAATATCATTATTAGTACAAAGATGATTTATCGAAGTACTAAAATGAGAAATAAGTGTTGGATATTCCAAACAAATCCGATAATACCCACGAAGCCTTCAGACATTACTCATAACTAAAATATACAATACACTTATACTAATGACCTTATACTAAAGGTAAATTTGCTCATAAGCTCTATGTAAAATTTAACATCTGCATGTTAAATTAAATGCCACCGGCCGATTCTGAATCTTTTTCCTTGCGTCAATTCTGGGAATCAAAGTTTTTTGTATATTTTAGTTTTTTTCTGAATAGGTGTGGAGGATTGTTCAATAAATTAGATCCTTTATTGAGGCAAAGTTAAAAACGTATGTAAAAGCATAATAACCTCGATGAACATGGGAAGAACATAGGAAGAACATGGGAAGAAGAAGAAGCAACGATGAACATTGATGCTTATACATCTTTAGGTGAGATTAGACCACGTGTATAAGTCGCATAAAAAAAATCAGAATAAGACCAGATACTGCAGAAGGCCTATTGTCCCATACGAGGCAGATTCTGCGTATATCCAATGGGATAGCCGGCAATGTTTGGCCGACAGAGGTCGACCCTTCTGTCAAGGGAGGCATGGCAGCCGACACTGAACACCCTACTGACACTCCCCATAAGATAACAGTAATCCTGCAAATTTGAATGAGGCTAGCGCCAAGGGTCTCATCTCCAACCTTCGACGCACAGACTGACTATTTTATAAATTATAGATCATCTCATTCATATATATATATTTAACTTACACGTGATATATTCGAGCGATTCCACGCCTTTTATATTACCCGGTAATTTGATCTATAAAGCCATCACCCTTTTCCTGAATACAGTAGTAGGTCATTCCACACACACACACAAACACACACACACACACATACACCACACACACACACACACACACACACACACACACACACCACACACACACACACACACACACACACACACACACACACACACACTCAAGTAGTTAATGAAACAGACAGAGAGAAAGATCTAGGAGTTGATATCACACCAAACCTGTCTCCTGAAGCCCACATAAAGAGAATAACGTCAGCGGCATATGCGAGGCTGGCTAACATCTGAACGGCTTTAGGAACCTGTGTAAGGAATCATTCAGAATCTTGTACACCACATATGTAAGACCAATCCTGGAGTATGCGGCCCCAGCATGGAGCCCGTACCTTGTCAAGCACAAGACGAAGCTGGAAAAAGTCCAAAGGTATGCTACTAGACTAGTCCAGAACTAAGAGGCATGAGTTATGAGGAAAGGCTGCGGGAAATGCACCTTACGACACTGGAAGACAGGAGAGTAAGGGGGGACATGATCACAACCTACAAAATCCTCAGAGGAATCGACCGGGTAAACAAGGATGAACTATTAAACATGGTGGTACGCGAACAAGGGGACACAGGTGGAAGCTGAGTACCAAAATGAGCCACAGAGACATTAGAAAGAACTTTTTCAGTGTCAGAGTAGTTAGTAAATGGAATGCATTAGGAAGTGATGTGGTGGAGGCTGACTCCATACACAGTTTCAAATGTAGATATGATAGAGCCCAGTAGGCTCAGGAATCTGTACACCAGTTGATTGACGGTTGAGAGGCGGGACCAAAGAGCCAAAGCTCAACCTCCGCAAGCACAATTAGGTGAGTACACACACACACTCCTTGAATTTTGTGTAGATGGCTGGACATGGTAATAGTTATCAGGATTGGCAGCTGTGAGAACTCGTATGCTTTTAGTGTGTAAAATTCTTGAGGGAATTCACAGTCCAGGAGGGCACTGGAGTGGGAGGTGCGTGTGTTTGGGTGTAAACTTGGGTGTATCTCGCTCCTCTATGTGTATACACTGAGAGGTGTATCCCGCTCCTCGGTGTGTATACACTGAGAGGTGTATCCCGCTCCTCGGTGTGTATACACTGAGAGGTGTATCCCACTCCTCTATGTGTATACACTGAGAGGTGTATCCCGCTCCTCGGTGTGTATACACTGAGAGGTGTATCCCGCTCCTCGGTGTGTATACACTGAGAGGTGTATCCGCTCCTCGGTGTGTATACACTGAGAGGTGTATCCCGCACCTCGGGGTATACACTGAGAGGTGTATCCCGCTCCTCGGTGTGTATACACTGAGAGGTGTATCCCGCTCCTCGGTGTGTATACACTGAGAGGTGTATCCCGCTCCCGGTGTGTATACACTGAGAGGTGTATCCCACTCCTCTATGTGTATACACTGAGAGGTGTATCCCGCTCCTCTGTGTGTATACACTGAGAGGTGTATCCCGCTCCTCGGTGTGTATACACTGAGAGGTGTATCCCGCTCCTCGGTGTGTATACACTGAGAGGTGTATCCCGCTCCTCGGTGTGTATACACTGAGAGGTGTATCCCGCTCCTCGGCGTGTATACACTGAGAGGTGTATCCCGCTCCTCGGTGTGTATACACTGAGAGGTGTATCCCGCTCCTCGGTGTGTATACACTGAGAGGTGTATCCCGCTCCTCGGTGTGTATACACTGAGAGGTGTATCCCGCTCCTCGGCGTGTATACACTGAGAGGTGTATCCCGCTCCTCGGTGTGTATACACTGAGAGGTGTATCCCGCTCCTCGGTGTGTATACACTGAGAGGTGTATCCCGCTCCTCGGTGTGTATACACTGAGAGGTGTATCCTGCTCCTCTATGTGTATATACACTGAGGTCTTAAGCCCAATGTCAATACAGAAATATACTTGGTGTTGGTTATGATTGGAAGTGATGACCAATCCTCTCCAC
>NC_091153.1:22028326-22055826 GCF_040958095.1 Procambarus clarkii
ACACACACACACACACACACACACACACACACACACACACACAAATACACACACACACACACACACACACACACACACACACATGGAGAAACTATAGGAATAGTTTACTATAGGAATAGGAATAAACTATATAATAGGAATAGACTATAGGAATAAACTATAGGAATAGCAGGGCATGGAGAAACTATAAACTATAAAAACTAGAAAGAATAAACTATAGGAATAGCAGGGCATGGAGAAACTATAGGAATAACAGGACACTGGAGAGCAGAGAAAGATACCAGAATGCCAGGAATGAATATGTCAGGATGAGAAGAGAGGCAGAAAGACAATACGAAAATGACATCGCAAGCAAGGCAAAGGACTCAGCCTAAATTGTTGCATAGCCACATTAGGAGAAAAACAACAGTAAAGGAACAGGTTATGAGATTAAGGATAGGGGCGGAAGGATTCACTACAAATGACAAGGAAGTGTGAGGAATTGAATAAGAAATTCCAGGAGGTCTTCACCTTAGAGCAAGGAGAAATTCCAGAGGTAAGTGAGGGAATAGCTAACCAGGAACCACTGGAAGAGTTTGAGATTACCAGTGGGGAAGTAAGGAAGTGTTTACTAGAGTTGGACGTGACGAAGGCTATAGGCCCAGATGGAATCTCCCCTTGGGTTCTAAAGGAAGGAGCAAGAGAACTGAGCCTACCACTCTCCATAGTGTATAACAAATCACTGGCAACAGGGGAACTGCCAGATACTTGGAAAGCAGCTAACGTAGTCCCGATATACAAGAAAGGGATAGACAGGAGGCACTGAACTACAGGCCAGTGTCCCTAACCTGCATACCATGCAAGCTGATGGAGAAGATTGTGCGAAAAAAAACTAGTGGAGCATCTGGAGCGAAGGAACTTTGTAACACAGCATCAACATGGGTTCAGGGATGGCAGGTCCTGCCTCACAGGGTTACTTGAATTCTACGACCAGGCAACAAAAATAAGGCAAGAAAGAGAAGGGTGGGCAGACTGCATATTTTTGGATTGTCAGAAGCCTTTGATACAGTGCCACACAAGAGGCTAGTGCGAAAGTTGGAGATGCAGGCTGGAGTGAGAGGGAAGGTACTCCGGTGGATAGAGGAATACCTAAGCAACAGGAGACAACGAGTCTGTGTGAGGGGTGAGGTCTCAAATTGGCGAGACGTCACAAGTGGAGTCCCGCAGGGGTCAGTCCTTGGACCTATACTGTTTCTGGTATATGTAAATGATCTCCCAGAGGGTATAGATTCGTTCCTCTCAATGTTTGCCGACGATGCAAAAATTATGAGGAGGATTGAAACAGAGGATGATAGTAGGAGGCTAGAAGATGACCTGGATAGACTGAGTGAATGGTCCAACAAATGGCTGTTGAAGTTCAACCCGAGTAAATGCAAAGTAATGAAACTAGGCAGTGGAAACAGGAGGCCAGGCACAGAATACAGAATAGGAGATGAAGTACTTAATGAAACAGACAGAGAGAAAGATCTAGGAGTTGATATCACACCAAACCTGTCTCCTGAAGCCCACATAAGAGAATAACGTCTGTGGCATATGCGAGGCTGGCTAACATCAGAACGGCGTTCAGGAACCTGTGTAAGGAATCATTCAGAATCTTGTACACCACATATGTAAGACCAATCCTGGAGTATGCGGCCCCAGCATGGAGCCCGTACCTTGTCAAGCACAAGACGAAGCTGGAAAAAGTCCAAAGGTATGCTACTAGACTAGTCCCAGAACTAAGAGGCATGAGTTATGAGGAAAGGCTGCGGGAAATGCACCTCACGACACTGGAAGACAGAAGAGTAAGGGGGGACATGATCACAACCTACAAAATCCTCAGGGAATCGACCGGGTAAACAAGGATGAACTTTTCAACACTAGTGGGACGCGAACAAGGGGACACAGGTGGAAGCTGAGTACCCAAATGAGCCACAGAGACGTTAGAAAGAACTTTTTCAGTGTCAGAGTAGATAGCAAATGGAATGCATTAGGAAGTGATGTGGTGGAGGCTGACTCCATTCACAGTTTCAAATGTAGATATGATAGAGCCCAATAGGCTCAGGAATCTGTACACCAGTTGATTGACGGTTGAGAGGCGGGACCAAAGAGCCAGAGCTCAACCCCCGCAAGCACAATTAGGTGAGTACACACACACACACACACACATACACACACACACACACACACACACACACACACACACACACACACACACACACACACACACACACACTCACACACACGCTTGACTAGATATGGACTCCATGCTGGAGCCGCATACTCCAGGATTGGTCTGACATATGTGGTATATAATGTTCTGAAAGATTCCTTACACAAGTTTCTAAAGGCCGTTCTTAGAGTTTACATTAGAGTTTAACCCAAGCAAATGTAATGTAATGAAGATAGGAGTAGGAAGCAGGAGAACAGATACAAGGTATCACTTGGGAGATGAAATACTTCAAGAGTCAGAGAGAGAGAAAGGGTTGATATCACGCCATATCTGGCGTGATATCAACCTGGGGGTTGATATCACGCCAGACTTGTCCCTGAAGCTCATATCAAGAGGATAACATCAGCAGCATATGCCAGGTTGGCTAACATAAGAACGGCCTTTAGAAACTTGTGTTAGGAATCTTTCAGAACATTATATAACACATATGTCAGACCAATCCTGGAGTATGCGGCTTCAGCATGGAGTCCATATCTAGTCAAGCATTAGAGTAAACTGGAAAAGGTTCAAAGGTTTGCCACCAGACTAGTACCCGAGCTGAGAGGTATGAGCTACGAGGAGAGACTACGTGAATTGAACCTCACTTCGTTGGAAGACAGAAGAGTTAGGGGGGACATGATCACCACATTCAAGATTCTCAAGGGAATCGACAGGGTTGATAAAGATAGGCTATTTAACACAAGGGGCACACGCACTAGGGGACATAGGTGGAAACTGAGTGCCCAAATGAGCCACAGAGATATTAGGAAGAACTTTTTTAGTGTCAGAGAGGTTGACAAATGGAATGCATTAGGATGCAATGTGGTGGAGGCTGACTCCATACACAGTTTCAAGTGTAGATTTGATAGAGCCCAATAGGCTCAGGAACCTGTACACCTGTTGATTGACGGTTGAGAGGCGGGACCAAAGAGCCAGAGCTCAACCCCCGCAAGCACAACTAGGTGAGTACACACACACACACACACACACACACACACACACACACACACACACACACTCACACACACACACACGAGTTTCCAAGAAGAGTCTCAAGGTTTGGTACACCAATGCTGATGGGGGAGCCAATAAAGCAGAAGAGATAAAAGAAAGAGTTAGTGAGGCAGACCCAGACATAGTGGCAATAGTGGAAACTAAAATAAATGGCATGATCTCGGATGCAATCTTTCCAGAGGGGTACCAGGTGATAAGAATAGAAAGGACACAGAGACAGGGAGGAGGAGTGGCACTCCTAATAAAGCGGAAATGGAAGTTTGATGAGCTGGAAAATCCGGGTACCAATGAAAGCACGAGCTTCATACATGGAACTCTGACAGTGGATGGGAAGAAGATTGTAATCTTGATACTCTACAATCCCCCACCAAACAGTAGAAGGCCCAGGCAGGAGTACGAGGACAGCAACAAGACATGTATAGATGAACTGCAGAGGGCAGCAACTATAGCACATAGAATGAGAGCGAAGCTGCTGGTCATGGGGGACCTAAATCACGGAGAGATAGATTGGGAAACGAGGAATCCCCATGGCGGGGAGGAGACCTGGGGAGCGAAGCTGGTAGACCTTATTGACAGGAATTTCCTAACACAGCATGTGAAGGAAGATACTAGGGAAAGAGGAGGGGATACGCCCAGCCAATTAGATCTCATTTTCACCCAGAATGTAGAAGACATCAAGCAGTTGGAACATGAAATACCACTAGGAGCCAGTGACCATTGTGTCCTAGTCTTTGACTACATGATGGAGCTTAAAATTGTGACCAAAGGACAAGAGGTCCGGGAAAGGAGACTTGATTACAGAAAAGGGGACTACAGAAGGATAAGGGACTACCTGGGAGAAGTGCAGCGGGAGGAAGAACTTAGAGGAAAAACAGTGCAAGGTATGATGAACCAAGTCATATTGAAATGCAAGGAGGCTGAAGAGAGATTTATTCCAACAATAAAGGAAAAAAGCAGGAGGGAATATAATAACCCATGGTTTAATAGACAGTGTCAGGAAGCAAAGGTGAGAAGCAGGAGGGAGTGGAGGAAGTTCAGAAGACAAAGGACAGAGGACAACAGGATTAGATGTAACAGAGCTAGGAATGATTACATTAACATAAGACGAGTGTCGGAAAGAAATTATGAGAATGATATTGCAGTCAAAGCGAAAAAGCAACCTAAACTACTACATAGCCATATAAGATTCTTCTTAAACGATTCTTCGCGGCGGGGATCGTATTCCAGGGACCTGCCCGAAACGCTACGCGTACTAGTGGCTGTACAAGAATGTAACAACTCTTGTATATATCTCAAAAAAAAAAAAAAAAAAAAAAAAAAAAAAAAAAAAAAAAAAAAAAAAAAAAAAAAAAAAAAAAAAAAAAAAAAAAAGGAAGACGTCGGTAAATGACCAAGTGACAAGACTGAGGAAAACAGAAGGGGCATATACAGAAAGCGACAAGGAAATCTGCGAGGTACTGAATGCAAAATTCCATGGAGTGTTCACAACCGAGCCTGAGCAGCTCCCATTGTTAGAAGCGATTACCCTAGATGTAAGACTATCAGATATAGAGGTGACAGCAGAGGAGGTAATGAAACAGTTGACAACACTGGATGCAAATAAAGCTGTTGGACCAGACAAAGTATCACCGTGGATACTTAAAGAGGCAGCGCAGGCTCTCAGCGTGCCTCTGGCAATGATCTTTAATGAGTCACTTATGTCGGGAGAATTGCCCAGTTGCTGGAAGGAAGCAAATGTCGTACCGATTTTCAAGAAAGGTGATAGGGAGGAGGCACTTAACTACAGACCCGTATCACTAACAAGCATCCCCTGCAAAATACTTGAAAGAATAATTAGGCTAAGACTTGTTGAGCACCTGGAGAGCATTGGGTTTGTAAACAAGCACCAACATGGGTTCTGGACAGGGAAATCATGCCTACCAAACCTTTTAGAATTCTATGATAAAGTAACAAGGATAAGGCAGGACAGAGAAGGCTGGGCAGACTGCATATTTCTTGACTGCCAAAAGGCCTTTGATACAGTACCGCACATGAGATTGCTATACAAACTTGAGAGGCAGGCAGGAGTAAGCGGAAAGGCCCTAGTATGGGTGAAGAACTACCTAACAGGAAGGAGCCAGAGGGTAATGGTAAGGGGCGAGAAGTCGGACTGGCGAACAGTAACAAGTGGAGTACCTCAAGGATCGGTGCTGGGACCAATCCTCTTTCTAATTTACATAAATGATATGTTTACAGGAGTGGAATCATACATGTCAATGTTTGCGGATGACGCAAAATTAATGAGAAGAGTTGTGACAGACGAGGATTGTAGGATCCTCCAAGAGGACTTAAGCAGGTTGCAGAGATGGTCAGGGAAATGGCTACTGGAGTTTAACACCAGTAAATGTAAAGTTATGGAAATGGGATCAGGTGATAGGGGACCAAAGGGACAGTACACAATGAAGGGGAACAGCATACCTGTAACGATTCGAGAAAGAGACCTGGGAGTGGATGTGACACCTAATCTAACTCCTGAGGCACATATAAATAGGATAACGACAGCAGCGTACTCTACACTGGCGAAAATTAGAACTTCATTCAGAAACCTAAATGAGGAGACTTTTAGGGTGCTTTACACTGCCTACGTGAGACCCGTCTTAGAGTATGCCGCGCCATTATGGAGCCCCCACCTGAAGAAACACATAAAGAAACTGGAGAAGGTCCAGAGGTTTGCAACGAGGCTTGTCCCAGAGTTACGAGGGATGGGATATGAAGAGCGTCTGCAGGAACTGAACCTTACGACACTAGAGAAAAGAAGGGAGAGAGGAGATATGATAGGGACACATAAAATACTCAGAGGAATTGACAAAGTGGAAATAGATGAAATGTTCACACGTAATAATAACAGAATGAGGGGACATGGGTGGAAACTGGAAACTCAGATGAGGCAAAGAGATGTTAGGAAGTTTTCTTTTAGCGTGAGAGTAGTGGAAAAATGGAATGCACTTGGGGAACAGGTTGTGGAAGCAAATACTATTCATACTTTTAAAACTAGGTATGATAGGGAAATGGGACAGGAGTCATTGCTGTAAACAACCGATTGCTGGAAAGGCGGGATCCAAGAGTCAATGCTCGATCCTGCAAGCACAAATAGACAAATAGGTGAGTACACACACAAGGAGCACACGCACAAGGGGACACAGGTGGAAACTGAGCGCCCAAATGAGCCACAGAGATATTAGAAAGAACTTTTTTAGTGTCAGAGTGGTTGACAAATGGAATTCATTAGGAAGTAATGTGGTGGAGGCTGACTCCATACACAGTTTTAAGTGTAGATATGATAGAGCCCAATAGGCTCAGGAACCTGTACACCTGTTGATTGATGGTTGAGAGGCGGGACCAAAGAGCCAGAGCTCAACCCCCGCAAGCACAACTTGGTGAGTACACACACACACACACACACACACAAATGGAGGGGACTATGTTAATTGACGGTTGAGAGGCGGGACCAAAGAGCCAGAGCTCAACCCCCGCAAGCACAACTTGGTGAGTACACACACACACACACACACACACACACACACACGCAAATGGAGGGGACTATGTTAATTGACGGTTGAGAGGCGGGACCAAAGAGCCAGAGCTCAACCCCCGCAAACACAACTAGGTGAGTGCAACAAGGTGAGTACACAGACACACATAAACAGACACACGTGATTTTCATTGAATCGATTCTCCGTTGAGGAGAGGTGTTAACACCTGTTTAGAGTTACCCCCATTGAGGGGACGTGTGAGAGGTAGCCCTTGAGTGGACGTGTTTGAGATAGCCCTTGAGTGGACGTGTTTGAGATAGCCCTTGAGTAGACGTGTTTGAGATAGCCCTTGAGTGGACGTGTTTGAGATAGCCCTTGCGTGGACGTGTTTGAGATAGCCCTTGAGTGGACGTGTTTGAGGTAGCCCTTGAGGGGCCGTGTTTGACATAGCCCTTGAGGGGACGTAGTAAGAGGAATCGTGCTGAATGAAACAAAGACTTCGTGGAAAATGCTTCATTATATACCTGCTACAAAAATAGCACTTTGTTGGAAAATATGTCACAGTTCCTACAGCAAGACACACTACACGTTGGCGCCACCACGCCTGTGTCTGGGGGAGCCAGTTCTCTAAACTCTCAGTATATATATATATATATATATATATATATATATATATATATATATATATATATATATATATATATATATATAAGCCTATACTTGCATAAACCACAAGTGAAGATTAACAATCTTTGGACAACACCCACCAGTGGGACTCGAACCCAGAAAGCACAACTACCTTCCAGTAGCTGCCATAACTAGTACGCTTTAACCCACTACACCATCAGACCCTACAAAAGAAGTAGAGACTTCGAGATATATATACATATCAAATATCTCCACTTCCCGAGGGCACCAGACAAGTGTGAGGTTAGTCTGCGTTTTTCGTCAAGCCACTGTCAATGTGAGAGAACTCGTGTCCAGCTATAAGCCTATACTTGCATAAACCACAAGTGAAGATTAACAATCTTTGGACAACACCCACCAGGTGTAGATGGTGTAGTGGGTTAAAGCGTACTAGTTATGGCAGCTACTGGAAGGTAGTTGTGCTTTCTGGGTTCGAGTCCCACTGGTGGGTGTTGTCCAAAGATTGATATATATATATATATATATATATATATATATATATATATATATATATATATATATATATATATATATATATATATATATGCATTGAATTGCTGTTTTAGTAGCACTGACTCACACAGTAACGCAAAGTTACCTACGCAAAGTCACCTTTCACAGAGTTTGAGAATTTATGAGCATATGTTGTCAGACATGGAAGCAACAAGAATACAAGCAGCGACTGGAGACCTCGTGTGCTGTACACTGAGGTCATCTCCCCCCTCCTCCCCCTCTGGTTATGGGGAACATGGCCTCGTGGCACACACACACACACACGAGCCCGGCGCCAGTACGGTGATCAAGGCTACAAACACACACACACACACACTAAAGTTAATGCGACATCATGGGTGGGAAATATGACAGTTTCTAGCATTCATTATACCTAAATATTTTACATATACACACATTTTCATATATATATATATATATATATATATATATATATATATATATATATATATATATATATATATATATATATATATATATATAAGATTAAAGTATTCAGTGAGAATCCACAAGGTCTTCTCTGAACACTATTTATTTTCTTCTTCGAGGATGTGGGTCCCATTAATCAAACCAGTGGTGGTACCCCTAAATATATATATATATATATATATATATATATATATATATATATATATATATATATATATATATATATATATATATATATATATATATATATATATATATGCGGAAAATCCACAGAGAAATATGAATATAAGGCTTTAACAAAGCCGAAACGTTCACCTCATTTTATATTTCTCTGTGGATTTTCCGCATAAAATGATCAGTGTTTTGTGATCGTCAATTGCATATATATATATATATATATATATATATATATATATATATATATATATATATATATATATATATATATATATATATATATATATATATATATATATATATATATATATATATATATATATATATATATATATATATATATATATATATATATATATATATATATATATATATATGTGTGTGTGTGTGTGTGTGTGTGTGTGTGTGTGTGTGTGTGTGTGTGTGTGTGTGTGTGTGTGTGTGTGTGTGTGTGTGTGTGTGTGTGTGTGTGTGTGTGTGGGTGTGTGTGTGTGTGTGTGTGTAAGTATTTATGTATTGCAAATATAAATAAACATACACACACATACGGTAAATACTCAGGAATAAGAGTCTCTCCTACTTAAGCTTTAGAACTCCACCTACTCGCTGACTGATACAGTGTTGCAATACGCTGGTAACATCTCATATATTTCAGAATACTTGCAGGTAACTCCGTCTCGGAGGGAAGATAGTGTACACATCCTTGGCCAGCTGGGACATTAACAATGCTTGCATACAAACGTAATCATTGATTATAGGACGAGCGGTATGCTTATGTTCAAAGGCTCCTGTATGATAATGTGTGATTATATCTGAGTTACACAAGCTCTCGCGTCTGTATATATTACTAATATGGTGAGTGAGGCAGTTTTGGGAATATTAAACACTATATATTAAGCACTATTCCATGCTGGGGGCGTTTAAATGTCGCAAAAATGTTACAGTTAAATGATGAAATGTAATTTCTGAAACGTGACAACAAATAAAATCACATATACACGTTTTGGTAATTGGAGCAAATAAAAGGCTTCAGTACCTTATTAATATGGAGTAATTAGGCATACAAGGAACATTTCCCTACAGTATTTCCGCTCTAAATCACATTACTTTTGTTGTTTTGCCTCGCAAGCTAATATGCTTGTTAATTGCAACCGCTAATGTTAACATCCTGCTTTACTGCTCATGAAAGTGCGATTTATATTTGTATATATATATATATATATATATATATATATATATATATATATATATATATATATATATATATATATATATATATATATATATATATAAATATATATATATATATATATATATATATATATATATATATATATATATATATATATATATATATATTCACAAATAACATAAAATGTTGTTACATGCGCCTGTGTTTGTTTTAACAATTATTTAACTGCATAATACAAAGTTAAGAAAGTCGAGAAATTATTAAATAATTCCACTCACACTGACGTATCTAAACATTTGGTGATGAGTGTATGCTGCCAGGAGCACTTCATCACAGGAGGAGCACTTCATCACAGGAGGAGCACTTCATCACAGGAGGAGCACTTCATCACAGGAGGAGCACTTCATCACAGGATGAGCACTTCATCACAGGATGAGCACTTCATCACAGGAGGAGCACTTCATCACAGGAGGAGCACTTCATCACAGGAGGAGCATTTCATCACTTGATTCATCATTTGTTTCTTACAACTAAATGCGCAATAGAATGCCAATCAACCTGGTTTTCTATGATGTGTATAACGCGTGCAGGGAACAGTGTACAGCGCTACTTTATACACCGATAAGTCATGTATACACGTAATCAAAAGTATAAGTGTTGTAGTTAATCATTAACCTCGTGGATTGATGTAACTCTTGATGACGTTACAAAGATGAGAGAGTTGTGATGGACTTAAAAAACATAAAAATCTGATTTTATTGATGGGTTGCGGGAAGATGGGTTTTCAAGGGTGGTGGTTGTGCACTGACCTCACGTGACCTCACCTGTCATGACCTCACCTGTCCTGACCTCACCTGTCCTGACCTCACCTGTCCTGACCTCACTTGCCCTGACCTGTCCTGACCTCACCTGTCCTAACCTCACCTGCTCTGACCTCACCTGCCCTGACCTCACCTGCCCTGACCTCACCTGCCCTGACCTAACCTGTCCTGACCTCACCTGTCCTGACCTCACCTGTCCTGACCTCACCTGTCCTGACCTCACCTGCCCTGACCTCACCTGTCCTGACCTCACCTGTCCTGACCTCACTTGCCCTGACCTCACCTGTCCTGACCTCATCTGCTCTGACCTCACCTGCCCTGACCTCACCTGCCCCGACCTAACCTGCCCTGACCTCACCTGTCCTGACCTCACCTGTCCTGACCTCACCTGCCCTGACCTCACCTGTCCTGACCTCACCTGTCCTGACCTCACTTGCCCCGACCTCACCTGTCCTGACCTAACCTGTCCTGACCTCACCTGTCCTGACCTCACCTGCCCTGACCTCACCTGTCCTGACCTCACCTGTCCTGACCTCACCTGCCCTGACCTCATCTGTCCTGACCTCACGTGCCCTGACCTCACCTGTCCTGAACTCACCTGACCTGACCTCACCTGCCCTGACTTCACCTGTCCTGACCTCACCTGCCCTGACCTCACCTGTCCTGACCTCACCTGTCCTGACCTCACCTGCCCTGACCTCACCCGTCCTGACCTCACCTGTCCTGACCTCACTTGCCCTGACCTCACCTGTCCTGACCTCACCTGTCCTGACCTCACCTGTCCTGACCTCACCTGCCCTGATCTCACTTGTCCTGACCTCACCTGTCCTGACCTCACCTGTCCTGACCTCACCTGTCCTGACCTCACCTGTCCTGACCTCACCTGCCCTGACCTCACCTGGCCTGATCTCACCTGCCCTGACCTCACCTGTCCTGACCTCACCTGTCCTGACCTCACCTGTCCTGACCTCACCTGTCCTGACCTCACCTGCCCTGACTTCACCTGTCCTGACCTCACCTTCCCTGACCTCACCTGTCCTGACATCACCTGCCCTGACCTCACCTGGCCTGACCTCACCTGCCCAACTGACCTCACCTGTCCTGACTTCACCTGTCCTGACCTCACCTGCCCTGACCTCACCTGTCCTGACCTCACCTGTCCTGACCTAACCTGCCCTGACCTCACCTGTCCTGACCGCACCTGTCCTGACCGCACCTGTCCTAACCTCAACTGTCCTGACCTCACCTGCCCTGACCTCACCTGTCCTGACCTCACCTCTCCTGACCTCACCTGTCCTGACCTCACCTGCCCTGACCTCACCTGTCCTGACCTCATCTGTCCTGACCTCACCTGCCCTGACCTCACCTGTCCTGACCTCACCTGTCCTGACCTCAGCTGTCCTGACCTCACCTGTCATGACCTCACCTGTCCTGACCTCACCTGTCCTGACCTCACCTGCCCTGATCTCACCTGTCCTGACCTCATCTGTCCTGACCTCACCTGCCCTGACCTCACCTGCCCTGACCTCACCTGTCCTCACCTCATCTGTCCTCACCTCACCTGCCTTGACCTCACCTGTCCTGACCTCACCTGTCCTGACCTCACCTGTCCTGACCTCACCTGTCCTGACCTCACTTGTCCTGACCTCACCTGTCCTGACCTCACCTGTCATGACCTCATCTGTCCTGACCTCACCTGTCCTGACCTCACCTGTCCTGACCTCATCTGTCCTGACCTCACCTGCCGTGACCTCACCTGTCCTGACCTCACCTGTCCTGACCTCACCTGTCATGACCTCACCTGTCCTGACCTCACCTGTCCTGACCTCACCTGTCCTGACCTCACCTGTCCTAACCTCACCTCTCCTGACCTCACCTGTCTTGCCCTGCGGAGCCCCGGTCTGCTACCTTCCCGGTGTGCTTACAATGTCTCGTCTTACGAACCTATGTTGCGCCTCTCTCACATGCTTTGCATCGTAATCCAATTTCTACTTTGCCAATTATGAGAATTATTTTAACCCATATCGCCCTATTTTCGCAAGGTACTGTTGTTTAAACTACGGAACTGTTTCGCTATCTTTCGTATTTTTGATGTGTTTTTTCCATCGAGTTTTATCTTTACTATTTGTGACTTTCCTTGTTTTGTTAACTTCATATTTTGCCAAATCTATTTTTGCCACGTAATTTTTAGCCACGTCAATTTTTGCCATTTCAATTCATTGCCACGTGTATTTTTTGGCACATTATATTTTTGCCACGGTTGTTGTTCCATCCGTCCCATTTAGGCCTCTCCGGGGTTTTTAATTTGACCCAATTTTATAACTTCCTATTTTTGCCTTATAAATATTTTTACATTACTATTTCTGCCATGAGTGTCGACACCTATGATTATTAGTCTCCTTCAAGGAAACATACCTCTAGCTCTCTGGGGGGATATACATACCTATGCATATCGATCTCCTTCCAGCATACAGACATGCCTGTAGCTGTGAAGAAAACGTGACTGCAACTGAAGCTTGTATACAGGTGCAGTATTGGCACGTGTATAGTGATGGGGCATGCTAGTAGTAACTAGGAGCGCATATGCTAGTAGTAACTAGGAGCGCATATGCTAGTAGTAACTAGGAGCGCATATGCTAGTAGTAACTAGGAGCGCATATGCTAGTAGTAACTAGGAGCGCATATGCTAGTAGTAACTAGGAGCGCATATGCTAGTAGTAACTAGGAGCGCATATGCTAGTAGTAACTAGGAGCGCATATGCTAGTAGTAACTAGGAGCACATATGCTAGTAGTAACTAGGAGCACATATGCTAGTAGTAACTAGGAGCGCATATGCTAGTAGTAACTAGGAGCGCATATGCTAGTAGTAACTAGGAGCACATATGCTAGCAGTAACTAGGAACACATATGCTAGTAACTGTATCTAGCAAAAGAATCTGTCGTTATCATAGATTATTTGTGCTTGTATCTAAGCCAGTGGACACAGCCTCCAAGAGTGGTGTGGGTTCGATGTCGAATCAACGTTTATGACTTTAATTCGGCTTTAAATTGGCGTTGTTCTTGGTTATCGTGTCCACTGGGTAGCAAATATTCGTTAATGTAAGGCTACGTACTGTGCCCCCCCCCCTCGCCTCAATGGGCAAGCAACGTTGATGTAACATTAAGTTAATGTCCATTACATCGATTAAACATTGATCCAACGTCAATTAAACGTTAATCCGACCTTGATTAATCGTTAATCCGACATTGATTAACCGTTAAACGTTAATCCGACGTTGATTAGTCGTTAATCTGACATTGATTAATCGTTAATTCAACATTGATTTACCGTTAAACGTTAATCTGACGTTAATTAAACTTTTGTTAAACGTTAATCCGGTGTTGATTAAACTTCGATTAGATGTTAATCTGTCGTTGATTAAATTAATCCAACCGTTGATCTCCAAACCACACATCAGAACATTTAGAAACGATGACGTTATTGTGACTCATAATCCGACGTAGATTGAACGTTAATCCAGCGTTTATACAACGCTGATTAGACGTTACTTGAACATATGTTTTGCCGCTGCCGGATATAGCAAGTAAAGATATATACTCGTGTAACTGGCCAGACTCCAGACCCAGGACCAGCACGCATACCAACCATTACCAAGAACACATGTACCCGTATAACCAGCAAGATTACTCCATTGTCCACCACAGGAGTTCATACGTTGAGATAATCACCGCTAGGTAATCCCCCTGTAACTACTGAAGGTACGCGCGGGCTTTCATGTAATTTCCCAAGAAAGTTATCTGCGTTGAATCCCGGCCAGTGGGGCCAGTATCCAAAAGTACCGTTGATCGATTCAGCGTTTCTCTTGGATTTGGTGCCGACTCTGAAATCCTGGCTTCCACTGTGTAGGAAGTATACATACATACATATGTATCGTGGGGAGAATGCAGGGTGTTAACAGACTAGCTAACTGATTACCTCTGACCAACATGGATATGTTTCTCTTACCAACGTGATCACATGCCCTGTTAACCAGGACATGTGTTACAATGTACCTGTAACTGTACACACACACACACACACACACACACACACACACACACACACACACACACACACACACACACACACACACACACACACACACACACACACACACACACACACACACACACACACACACACACACACACACACACACACACACACACACACACACACACACACACACACACACACACACACACACACACACACACACACACACACACACACACACACACACACACACACACACACACACACACACACACACACACACACACACACACACACACACACACACACACACACACACACACACACACACACACACACACACACACACACACACACACACACACACACACACACACACACACACACACACACACACACACACACACACACACACACACACACACACACACACACACACACACACACACACACACACACACACACACACACACACACACACACACACACACACACACACACACACACACACACACACACACACACACACACACACACACACACACACACACACACACACACACACACACACACACACACACACACACACACACACACACACACACACACACACACACACACACACACACACACACACACACACACACACACACACACACACACACACACACACACACACACACACACACACACACACACACACACACACACACACACACACACACACACACACACACACACACACACACACACACACACACACACACACACACACACACACACACACACACACACACACACACACACACACACACACACACACACACACACACACACACACACACACACACACACACACACACACACACACACACACACACACACACACACACACACACACACACACACACACACACACACACACACACACACACACACACACACACACACACACACACACACACACACACACACACACACACACACACACACACACACACACACACACACACACACACACACACACACACACACACACACACACACACACACACACACACACACACACACACACACACACACACACACACACACACACACACACACACACACACACCCACCCACCTTTACGAACCTATGCTGCGCCTCTCTCATATGCTTTGCCTCGTAACCCAATTTCTACTTTGCCAATTATGAGATCTTTTTTTAACCAATATCGCCCTATTTTCGCTAGGTACTGTTGTTTAAACTATGCAACTGTTTCGCTATCAATCGTACTTTTTATGTGGCTTTTCAAAAGTCGGAGCCGGTGGCCGAGCGGACAGCACGCTGTATACGTGATCCTGTGGTCCCGAGTTCGATCCCGGGCGCCGGTGAGAAACGATGGGCAGAGTTTCTTTCACCCTATGCCCCTGTTACCTAGCAGTAAATAGGTACCTGGGAGTTAGTCAACTGTCACGGGCTGCTTCCTGGGGTATGTGTGTGTGTGTGGTGTGGGAAAAAAGTAGTAGTAGAAACAGTTGATTGACAGTTGAGAGGCGGGCCGTAAGAGCAGAGCTCAACCCCCGCAAGCACAACTAGGTGAATACACACACACACACACTCTCGTTTGTTTTCCCATTGTTAGGCCTAGCATTGTTTACGTTAATTGTTTTGGTTCTTTTGGCAATTATTTGTGTTCGTGGTGTGTGAAAACCGTCCTCACACTAGGCTGTTTAGAGCAGCGGCCGTCCTCCCCAGACAAGCCGTCCTCACACTAGGCTGTTTAGAGCAGCGGCCGTCCTCCCCAGACAAGCCGTCCTCACACTAGGCTGTTTAGAGCAGCGGCCGTCCTCCCCAGACAAGCCGTCCTCACACTAGGCTGTTTAGAGCAGCGGCCGTCCTCCCCAGACAAGCCGTCCTCACACTAGGCTGTTTAGAGCAGCGGCCGTCCTCCCCAGACAAGCCGTCCTCACGCTAGGCTGGTTAGAGCAGCAGCCGTCCTCCCCAGACAAGCCGTCCTCACACTAGGCTGGTTAAAGCAGCGGCCGTCCTCCCCTGACAAGCCGTCCTCACGCTAGGCTGGTTAAAGCAGCGGCCGTCCTCCCCAGACGCAGTCATCAATGTTAGGATACTGTGTATTAAAAATTGATTTGTTCTCATATATAAATTAATATTATTATACATAAAACCTCTATGTATAGTTAGGCGTAGGTTAGGTTAGGTGTTTAGGTTATGTTGGCGATTATTTGAATTTGAAGTGCGTGGGTGAAGCATTTATAGAATTGTGGTTCGAACAGAGGGTGTGAGCGAAGCACTTGTTCCAGAAGTGTTCGGTCGTCTCATCAGTTGTGAGTCGTGTGTAAACCACTTTTCATTCACATGCAGGCGATGAATCACAATAACGTGGCTAAAGTATGTTAACCAGACCACACACTAGAAGGTGAAGGGACGACGACGTTTCGGTCCGTCCTGGACCATTCACAATCGACTTGAGAATTGTCCAGGACGGACCGAAACGTCGTCGTCCCTTCACCTTCTAGTGTGTGGTCTGGTCAACAAAACACTTTTCATTCATAAGCGGGGGAGGGGGGGGGGGAGGGGAGTTGACTGCTAGATTAAAGAGCATTTGGCGTTTGTTGATAAGGACGCGATGCAACACAGGCCAAAGCTTCGTTAATCCAGCCGCAAACCCCACATGTATATGAACGAATAAGACTTGACATACGACTCACAACTGACGGCGTATGTATTTGTCTCGAGCAATGCCTCGTTCATGTCTGCTGCTCGACTCGGATCTCTCTAAATGCTTCATCCTCGTTCTGTAAATACCAATAATTGCCAACAGAACCTAACCACCTAAGTTAAATTAAGCTTAAACATTCAACATTTTCTCGTATATAATAATATTAACTTATATATGAGAAAGATCAGATTATGAATGCACAGTAAGTTATAATTTATGAATGCCTCTTTGGGGAGGATGACAGGTTGGCCGAGCCTAACTAGACGACACGTTGCGGGCATACTGTTGAAATAATTTTTCATTCCTAAACAGGGTGTTTAACGCCTGGGATAACGAGCATTGTGCCATTGTTTATGAGGCCGGGCTGATGCTTGCTGATCCCGCCACCAAACACCTGTTTATAACTTATAATATCTGAATACGCGCTT
Organism: Procambarus clarkii; assembly: GCF_040958095.1. Taxonomy (NCBI): domain Eukaryota; kingdom Metazoa; phylum Arthropoda; class Malacostraca; order Decapoda; family Cambaridae; genus Procambarus; species Procambarus clarkii. Next base: position 22,046,092 of record NC_091153.1, read on the forward strand.
CACAGCTGATGACGTTGTTGTTGTTGTTGTTCTCGGACTTGTTCCGTCAGCCCGTCTTCAGACCAAGTCCAGTCTAGCCCAGCCCGTCGTCAGACCAAGTCCAGTCTAGCCCAGCCCGTCGTCAGACCAAGTCCAGTCTAGCCAAGCCCGTCGTTAGACCAAGTCCAGTCGTGCCCAGCCCGTCGTCAGCCCAAGTACAGTCTAGCCCAGGCCGTCCTCAGACCAAGTCCAGTCAAGCCCAGCCCGTCCTAAGGGCAAGTCCAGTCTAGCCCAGCCCGTCCTCAGACCAAGTCCAGTCTAGCCCAGCCCGTCCTCAGACCAAGTCCAGTCTAGCCCAGCCCGTCCTAAAACCAAGTCCAGTCTAGCCCAGCCAGTCCTTAGACCAAGTCCTGTCTAGCCCAGCCAGTCCTTAGACCAAGTCCTGTCTAGCCCAGCCCGTCCTGAGACCAAGTCCATTCCATCCAGCGGTCGACCCTAAAGACACATTCATCATTTTTTAACATTCTGTTCATTCACAAATGGAATTTTCTCAAATATAAATTAATATTATTATATATTAGAATATTGTGCATTTATAGGTATCGGTTTAATCAGGTGTTTAGGTTCTTTTGGCGATTATTTGTGTGTGTAGTACGTGGGTGAAGCATTTACAGCGTTGTGTAGTACGTGGGTGAAGCATTTACAGCGTTGTGTAGTACGTGGGTGAAGCATTTACAGCGTTGTGTAGTACGTGGGTGAAGCATTTACAGCGTTGTGGTTCCAACAAAAGTCGTCAGGGAAGAACTTGTTCCGGAAGTGTTCGGATATCAACACTTGTGAGTCGTGTGTAAACTGTTTTTCATTCATAAACAGTGGGTTTGGCGGGTGCATGGAATGGACTTTGGGTCTTGGTTTATGAGGACGAGCTGTCTCCGCTCACGCCCTCTGTTGGAACTGTACTTCTCTAAATTCTTCACCCACGTCCAGCCCGTCCTGAACAACGAAGGTCAAATGCTCGTTAATCATGCCGCTAAACCCCGTGTTTATGAACCAAAAATGGTTTACACACGACTCACAACTGATGACGTTAAAACATTTTTCGAACAGTGCTGAGCCGAACACCTCTGTTCGAACCACAACGCTGTAAATGCTTCACCCACGTACTAAAAACGCAAATAATCGCCAACAAGAACCTAAACGCCTAACCTAACCAACGCCTAACTATACATAGAACTTTTATAAATAATAACATTAGTTTATTGATTAAAACAAGCCTATTTTAATACACAGTAGTTTAAAGTTGGTCGATGGGTCTTGGGGTACGGACGCGGTTTTGAGCCTGGCCTGAGGACAGGTTGCAGTCAGTCAACGCTGTGTGCTTGATCGAGGTGAAGTGAAGTGGGCTCTCAGTGAGCTGTGTGTGTGTGTGTGTTATAAACTCCCGTATTAATACCCAGTGGAATGTAAGAGCTTCCTTATGGGCTATTCATGCCCGTGCCACCTCCTGGCTTAATCTTCATCAATCAACAAGAGATTCCGTCCGAAAGACTACCGTAGATCCGTGAGTGTGGTTACACTGTTTGCGTATATATTTCGTAATTACTAACAAGCCATTAATGGGGGCGTTGTGTGTGTGCCACGTTTTAAGGAAATCACCGCACATGTGCGTGTTAGGCCAGGGGCCAGATTCACGAAGCAGTTACGCAAGCACTTACGAACCTGTACATGTTTTCTCAATCTTTGGCGGCTTTCTTTACAATTATTAAACAGTTAATGAGGTCCGAAGCACCAGGAGGCTGTTTATAACAATAACAACAGTTGACTGGCAAGTTTTCATGCTTGTAAACTGTTTAATAAATGTAACCAAAGATATACACGTTCGTAAGTACTTGCGTAACTGCTTCGTGAATCTGGCCCCAGGAGCCTAGACTGACGTAAGCTCGCTGGAAGCATTCTAACAAAGGTACTCCGTAACAGCTTGATGGAACCGTTGCTTGGACATCTCCGGAGTGAAAGGTTAGTGCTGAAGATCATCTGGAAACACAAAACGATACTGTCTCTATTTTCCGCTTGTTACAACTTGTAATAAAGTTGTTACATCTTGGCTTAACGTGTTTATGATGTATTAGAACGTTGTTACAACTTGCTGTATTGGTTGTTATAACTGGTTAGGAGGTGTTAAAGCTTGTTCGAACGTTGTACCAACGTCGTAGTTTCGGTGTGTGTTTGGCGGGATTATATATATATATATATATATATATATATATATATATATATATATATATATATATATATATATATATATATATATATATATGCAGAATAACCACATATGAAAAATAGAAAATGCTTAACGCGTTTTCGGCTAATTCGCCTTCATCAGAGCAAAGTAGAATGATTCTACTTTGCTCTGATGAAGGCGAATTAGCCGAAAACGCGTTAAGCATTTTCTATTTTTCATATGTGGTTATTCTGCATACTTGGATCAGTGTTTTTGTGATCATTGTTGCATATATATATATATATATATATATATATATATATATATATATATATATATATATATATATATATATAAACTTTTTAACTTTAAACTATTGTGTATTTGATGGTTCAGCCTCATGGTCGATGTATGCGTTCAGTTTTGAGGCTTGGGCACTAGCTTGTTTTTATAGTGAGTCGTGGATACCTGATCAACCAGGCTGTGATTCATACGTTAGGTGGCGAGCAGCCGCGTCTAACAGCCTGGTTGACCAGTTCAGCAACGAGGAGGCCGGGTCGAGGACCGGGCCGCGGGGACGTTGAGCACTGAAATCATCGCGGGTGGTTTGCCACTGACGGGGTGACGTTTGCTTCGCCATGGGGACGTTTCGCCCTCCATTGAAGAGGACGCTGTCAGCTGGTCTGGTGTTTACGGTGCCGGTGGACCATCCACTGGTTGGTGTCGCCCTAGTGGACCTGCTGCATGTGGAGCTGTCTGACCTGGTGGGCATCCAGCTGCTTCAGGGCCACCGTGCTGTGGTCAAGTTCCGCCTCCAGGCTGCCTTTCAGGCGTTTCTCGAGCGGTGTGAGGGGCGTGTTTACCCTCTCCCTGATTCAGCTGGCTCCGTTAAGGTAGTGAATCTTAGTGTCACCTTGACGTCTGTGGCGGTGCATGGTGCCCCTTCGAATTTCAGGACGACTTTTTAACCTCCTGTTTCGAACGGTTTGGGACAGTGTTAAGTGTTCGTTGGGACAAGGTCGTTGCCGGGCACTGTGTTGGTATGCTTGACGGCTCCCGCACCCTGACGATGTCGCTGAAGGGTAGTGTACCGTCGTCGATGTCCGTGTTGGGGTACACGCTCCGCTGCCAGTACCGGGGTCAACCGCGCACCTGTTATCGGTGTGGTCACGAGGGTCATCTGGCTGCTGCGTGCGACGTGGGAGCGACTGGTCGTGTGCATGTTCTTCGTGCGGAGGATTTTCCGCCTGTGTTGCGTTCGGGTGGTGTGGGTACTGTGCCTGAGGCGCCTGACTGCCTGTCTGCTGCTCCGCCTGTTGAGGAGAGCTCTCCGGCCTGTGCGACACGTCTAGTGACAGCTGTGGCCCCTGGGGTTGTTCAGCCGGTGTGTGAGGGTGTCGGGCTGTCGCCTGAGCTGTGTGTAGTGAAAGGTGTCCCGGTGGAGGTTCATGTTCCGCCCCCGCCTGTGGATGTGGTAACGGCTCCCGGGGACCCGGGTTCTGCCGTTTTGGAGGGGGTGCTTCGGCGTGGTGAGGTGCCTGCCGTGCCTGTGTGTGTTGACTACTGTAATTCTGCTCTTCCCATTCCTTTGCAGAAGCGTGCACGTCGGTGTTCTGAGGCTGTTTCCGTGGATGATGTAGACAGTGTGGGTGATGTGGCCTCTGTGGGCTCTTCGGACGGTGCGGGTGTGGCCTGTGTGGATATGACGGTGGAGGCTGTGCCTGCGGCGGGGCCTGGTGGGCGTGACGTGGTGCGGCCTGTCTCGAAGCGTTCGCGGCGGGCTCGGAGTGTCTTCCCCCTTCGTGGTGTGCCTTGGGGGGAGGTGGGGGAGTATGGTGCTCAGCTGGCGTCCCCCGCCGTGGATGATGGTGCTGTGAGGGGCTCCGACGTTGCTACCTGTGCCCCCCCCCTCCTGCGTCTCCTGCTGTTGGGTCCCCGCAGTGGGGGGTTGTCCCTGATGGTCGGGACCTCGTCGTGATGTTGCGGAAAGATGTGCGCCAGGGGGCCTCGGCTCCTGTGCCTTGTGGTGGGGTCGCTGCCGCGCCTGCAGTTCCCCCTCCTTCCTTGCCCCGGTCTGGGGGTTGCCTAGTCCCGTCTGCTGGGGTCGTGCCCTGTGAGGGTCCGGAGTTGGGCCCTTATCGGGATGCCCGGGTGCTTCCGATCCCGTGGTGCTCGTCCACTATCTGGGTGTCGTCAAAGAAGGAGTTTGTTTATAGGGTGCCGGATAGGATGTCTCAGCCGAGGTTACTGCCTGATGGCCGGCTGCCCGCCGACCTGTGGGTGGTTTGGGAAGCGTACTGCTTGCGCTTTCCGTTCCATAAGTTTCCGGAGAAGTATTAGTTCCCGTCTTGCGCGCACCGCTACGCCGTGCCTGGGTCAGCTGCCACCGTGACCATGACGCCCCGCCCCCCGGTGCGGGGAGTCTCCCTCTGACGTTCGCCTCTGTTTTCGTCGCCACTCCTCTCTCTACGGCCCATCACATCTACCGCTTTTGACTTTCTTCTCCTCCTTACCTTCAACGCGTCTCCTTAAATCTGTTCTGGTGCAGTCATCGGGAGGGTTACCCCTTCATGCAAACTGCACCTATTCTCAAGAAGAAGAAGAAGAAGAAATCATCGCAAGGTAACGGCAAGGTAACCACAAGGTAACCACAAGGTAACCACAAGGTAACGGCAAGGTAACCACAAGGTAACCACAAGGTAACCGCAAGGTAACCACAAGGTAAGGTGGAATCCCCGCCACATTGCTTCCTTCACAAGGTTCTACATCGTTTAAGTCGAATATTTTCTCTTCGGTTACAGGAACTGTCCTGACACTCGTATTGGTGTTTTTATTTGTGGTTGTATATTCATACATTGTTTTTTCTTAATACAATTTTGTCATTGTTAGCGTCATACAATTCTGTGGCCAGATTCACAAAGTAGTTACGCAAGCACTTAAGAACCTGTACATCTTTTTTCAAATTTTTGCAGCTTTGATTACAATTATTAAACAGTTAATGAGCTCCGAAGCACCAGGAGGCTGTTTATAACAATAACAACAGTTGATTGGAACGTTTTCATGCTTGTAAACTGTTTAATAAATGTAACCAAAGCCGTCAATGATTGAGGAAAGATGAACACGTTCGTAAGTACTTGCGTAAGTGCTTCGTGAATCTGACCTCTGGCTCTTTACTTCAATTTCATTTTTCCGGAAGTGAATAACAGCTGCTGGCAGGTGCGTCACAACGGTGTTTTGCCGCCACATTTTGTATTTTGCACGTCTCGCACACGGCCACTAGCAGGGATCACGCGGGGGTGTGATTAGATGGGAGATGAAGACACAACCCTTCATGAGACCAAGTCTATTCTATCCAGCGGTCGACCCCAGAGACGCATTCATCAATTTTAACATGCTGTTCATTCAAAATAGGAATTTTCTCAAACGTAAATTAATATTGATATATATTAGCATACTGTGCATATTTAAGCATTGGCTAGGTTAGGTGTTTAGGTTCTGTTGGCTTAACAGAACCGTTATATGTAGTACGTGGGTGAAGCATTTACAGCGTTATGGTTCGAACAAAAGTCGTCAGCGAAGCACTTGTTCCGGAAGTGTTTGGACGTCAACAGTTGTGAGTCGTGCAGCCCGTCCTCCAAACGAAGATCCAAAAGTGATTCCATGCACCCGCCAAACCCCCTGTTTATGAATGAAAAGCGGTTTACACACGACTCACAACTGCTGACGTTCGAACATATCCGGAACAAGTGCTTCACTGACGAATTTTGTTCGAACCACAACGCTGTAAATGCTTCACCCTCGTACTACAAATACAAATAATCACCAACAGAACCTAAACACCTAACCTAACCTAACCTATGCCTATTTATACACAATATGCTAATATATTATAATATTAATTTATACTTGAGAAAATTCCCGTTTTGAGTGAATAGCATGTTAAAATATATGAATGCGTCTGTGGGGTCGACCGCTGAATGTAATGGACTTGAGTCGAGGACGGGTTGCTATAAATGCTTCACCCACGTACTACAAATACAAATAATCGCCAACAGAACCTAAACACCTAACCTAACCTATCCTATGAATATATATGCACAATATGCTAATATATTATAATATTAATTTATACATGAGAAAATTCCCGTTTTGAATGAACAGCAAGTTAAAATTTATGAATGCGTCTGTGGGGTTGACTGCTGAATGTAATGGACTTGAGTCGAGGACGGGTTGGAGTCGTGTGTAAACCGTTTTTCATTCATAAACAGTGGGTTTGGCGGGTGCATGGAATGGACTTTAACGTTTGTTCGGAGGACGGGCTGCAGCACGAGGTGAGGACTAGCCTTGTGCTGCACCCAACTAGAGCAAACGTCGCTCACACACCCGCTAAATAGTGTGTAGAAGTGTTAATATTGCTACCAAGCTCAAGCTTGCTCAGCTTCTTATATTATGCTAAATGTATTTACCTAAATCTGTTTCACTTTCCATCGATTGATGGAGCCACAGCTCACATAGCTGTAGCATTACTCCGGACCCTTGTGTGTGTGTGTGTGTGTGTGTGTGTGTGTGTGTGTGTGTGTGTGTGTGTGTGTGTGCTCAGGATTGATGCTATTATTCTCACGCCATTGACACCGTCTGTCATTTTTATCCTTATGCAGCCACTTAGTGCTATTGTATGTAATTTATCCAGTCACGAAATCTTTCCCGATATCCAATATCGCACATTATTCTCTATCCTTACGCGCACGCTTCCAATCTAACCTGTACTAAACGTTAGTATACAATTATAAATTCATCACGTGAGGTGAGAATATTTTATAAAGGCCTCCATGTCTTGGCCTTGCAACATTTTTACACTTGAGAATTCTTATGTAAAACGTATAAACTAGTCTGTGAAGCACAGTGTATAATATCTCACATCTTGCCTTCCTCATGTACAATAAACATAGACATGAGTTTAAACAATCCATGAGTTGATACAGTACTCTTTTTTTTTAATTTGAGGTCTTTTAATGCCACCGTCGCCACTGAACGTATTATGAGGATAATTTAGGCCTCGGGTTTTACTTATTTGGATTAAAATTGTAAGGAATACAATTCTGTGGTGGATTTTGTCGGCTCCAACAAGTTTTTGTCTGATCCTTAATATTACAAGGCAAAATGTTTTGCACTTATCAGGTACTGGTGTTGGAAAAGGAATTTTAATTTAAAATTTCGACTGAATTTTAATTTTAAATTTCGACTGAATTTTAATTTTAAATTTCGACTGAATTTTAATTTTAAATTTCGACTGAATTTTAATTTTAAATTTCGACTGAATTTTAATTTTAAATTTCGACTGAATTTTAATTTTAAATTTCGACTGAATTTTAATTTTAAATTTCGACTGAATTTTAATTTTAAATTTCGACTGAATTTTAATTTTATATTTCGACTGAATTTTATTTTTAAATTTCGACTGAATTTTAATTTTAAATTTCGACTGAATTTTAATTTTAAATTTCGACTGAATTTTAATTTTAAATTTCGACTGAATTTTAATTTTAAATTTCGACTGAATTTTAATTTTAAATTTCGACTGAATTTTAATTTTAAAATTCGACGGCAAATACTGACGCGAAAGCCAAATACTAATATATATGTTCTACGAACAACCTGTCCTCTTATAAAGAACGTCGCTTTTGGCCGTTTGCCCGTATGGCCGAATTTGGACGTAATTTGAAAATGAAAAAAAAATTAAAATAAATTTGGGATTTCTTTTTTCAACAACAGTAAGTTAAGGGTCCTCTGATAGGTTAGGTGGGCAGGAAATTCTCATAAAGTTTCAAAACGTTATGAAAAACGTTAATTGAAAGTGTCCTCTTATAACCTCTGCGCGTAAGGCGGACGTCTCAAAAAGAAAACGGAACACAACGTCACTTTTGTGAGTCGATTTCATTTCAAATTACGTCCAAATTTAGCCATATCGCGCATACCAGCCAAAAGTGACGTTCTTTTTAAGAGGACGGGTTGCATCATAAACCAAGTCCCTTTACTTTGCTAATATAAGAACAATACAGTCTAGGAATTGTTTTGTCTCTCTTGTGACGCTGAAGCTCATTCTGGATTTGCTTTGCTGTTAACTTCAGCACGTTAAGAGCGGGATTGGTAATTATGTTCGTCGAGAGGAATGATTCTGGTTACTCTTGCCCGTAACACAACAACAGTCTGCGCCATTATGGTGAGTACTGTTTTAAGCGACGATGTGCGAGCGAGCGTTTGCTTCTATCAACGCAAGGCAACATATTATTCAGCACAGCGGAATATATCCATGATGAGATCTTTCAGGGCAATGCAATGGGATTGAACTCGCGTTCCTGGGTGACCACGACGGGAGATCTGCCCGCAGCTCGCTCTTATATAAGAAGCGTCCAATATGTAGCGCTTATACCCTAATCAGACACGTATGAACCTATAGGTATACAATGATTAAGATGCCTATTAGTCACAGTGTGTTTTTATTTCACAAAAAACGCGGAAATTCGAGACTCTGGTCGATTGCGTTTGAATGAATTGCGGTGCATTAAGTGTGAGGACAGGTTGGTATCATTAGAGACTATGGGTATCGTAGGTACGATATTGCTGTTCTGGCTATCACTAGGTTATAATGGTCAGCGTGGTTATCAGTCACTGTTGACAACTGGCATCCTGTTGACATTGTTGTCATTGTTGTGACATGTCACGTTGCCTGGCACATTGTTCATTATCCCTGGCACTGTTGCTCTAGTGCCTGCTGGGTATTGCCCACAGTACTCTCCTCATCCAGGTGCCATCAGTGAGATGAATTTTAGTTGAAATCAACTGATTATGCTCCCCCCCCCCATATTCATTGTGTGGGCGGCCGTTGAGCATATGTGGTAAGACACTCGCTTGGCGTTACGCTAGCGCTTTGTCCTGGGTTCGTATCCTGGCCGGGGAGGATTTACTGGGCGTCAATCCTTAACTGTAGCCTCTGTTCACCCAACAGTAAAATGGGTACCTGGTTGTTAAACGATTTGGCGGGTCGTATTCCAGGGAACATGGGGTTAAGAACTTGCCCGAAACGCTATGCTTGCTAGTGGCTGTACAAGAATGATTACAGAGCCGCTGAAACTACTCAAGGCTACCCCATGAACAAAATGTAAAACCTGAAAGCCTATGACTAGCCCCCACAGGCCGCATTCATCACCTGGACTTTGCAACACCAGCTAAAATGCTTCATTACTGTTGTTGTTAGTCAACTTGGCATAAAGTTTTCCGGACTGGATGGATCTGTTGAAAATTAAGGAGCTTTTCAGGATTTTGTCACAATACAATTTTTTTTTTTAGTGGGCATTGTGTCTGTATTTGCCCTCGTGGCTTTGGCTGTGTGGCTGTTTTTGTCCTCGTGGCTGTTTTTGTTCTCGTGGCTGTTTTTGTCCTCGTGGCTGTTTTTGTCCTCGTGGCTGTTTTTGTTCTCGTGGCTGTTTTTGTCCTCGTGGCTGTTTTTGTCCTCGTGGCTGTTTTTGTCCTCGTGG